>NW_027675831.1:0-200862 GCF_046562875.1 Panthera onca
CTTCGTCTTTTAGTGACCTGGCCTGCAACCTTTACTAGGCGGCCTCAGTCCGTCCCCACCACGCCCCCGCCGCCAGCCGGGCCGCCCCCCTGCCGCCAGGTGGTCATGAATCAGCCTGGGACTGGAGCTGAGTATTTCGTCCCCTCCAGGTCACTGGGCTCTGATAAAACCCCAGCAACGTTGGGCTTGGTCAAATCACCTATCCTGAGGGCAGACCTCACGAAGGTGGGGACGTGCTCTGGCATAATTCTACATGTCTCCTTCCATGCTCCCTCTGGCCCAAAGCGTGAGGGGAGTTTTGGAGTGTGTCCCCCCTGGAGATGTTAGCTCTCGGGCATGTCTGCACTGAGGTTGGCTTACCCTCTGTTTCTGTAAGTTGTGATTCTCTGTCTCTCCAACACAGGGCGGGGCGTGGTGGGGGGGCATGCAGCAGGATGCCCTGTGGCCTCGGTTCTTTGGTGGATCTGACAAGGGCTGCTGGTCTTTTCGGTTGAGCCTTTTCTTGGTGGGTGGAGGGGCGTGGCCACCTCCAAGCTCCTCCCATGCTCTGCAGGCATGGTTTCCCTCCTGAAGACGCTTTCACATCCTATCCCAATGGAACCCTCTTCTAGCATGTCCATGTCCATGGACCAAAGAAATACAGCCGTAGAATATACTCAATGTCAGCTTCTGGGAAATACTTTGGTGCCGTCTTGAATATTCCTTAGGGTGGTTCATGACGTTTGCCTTGAAATGGGAATCTGCAGTCCATGACTAAAAGGCGCACCTTCGATGGAAATCCCAAGGTGGTTTGGGAAGATTCTTAACCGTGGACGAGTTTCTTCGCCATAGAAGAGGATGCCAAAAGAACGTCACGTAACATGAATTTGAGAATGGAGACCTACTCCGTATGTGATAAAATTCAGCCTTTGACGTGTGCAATCGAGTGGTGTTTGGTCGATTTGCAAAGTGATACAAGCATCACTTCTGACTCGTTCCAGAACATGTTCATGGGCCCCCAAACACAACTCCATAACGTGAGCACGTGGTATCCATTCGTCCCTTCCCACCCAGCCCCCAGAACATACTGATCTATAATGATTCTTCATTGCTAGTGTAGATGGCTTTGTGGACACTGTCATAGAAATGGGGTCGTATAGTATGTGGCCTTTTGTGTGTGTCTCCTTTCACTTAGCATACCGTTTTCAACGTTTTTGTTTGTTTCTTTGTTTGATTAGCATGTATCAGAGCTTTATACCTTTCGAAAACGAGCTAAGCAAGATCCCATCCCATGGATAGACCAGTTTGTTTACCCACGCATCAGTTGACGGACATTTGGTTATTTCCCCGTGGCGGCCTTTGTGAAGAATGCTACTACGCAACTTAGCACACGAATGTTTGCATGATGTACGTTTTCTCTTCTCTTGGGGATATATCTAGCAGTGCAATTTCTGAGTCGCATGGAATCTCTACTTAACACGTGGGGAGCTGTCAACCTCTTTTGCAAAGCAGTTGCCTCAATTTGAGTCCCATCGGCAACGCGCGGGGCTCTGGTTTCTCCACACCTTCCCCAGCACGTCTTATTGTCTGTCTTTTGGAGCCTAGCCATGCTAGGCACTGGGATCTCCTTGTGGTTCTGATCTGCATTTCCCTGATTCCTAATAACGTTGAGCATCTTCTCATTGGCTTATTCGCCAACCGTGTACCTTCTTGGACCAATGTCTATCCAGATCCATTGCTCAATTGTTTTTTCTTGGGGGGGGGGGCGGGTTCATTCTTATTCATTGATTGGTTGCTTGATTGCCTGGTTGATTTCGAGGAGTAAGAGTTTTGCATATGTAACAATGTTACATTTTGATGGCACCCAATCTGCCTGAGGTTTTCTTCCTGTGCTTTTTCTGTCGTATCTCAGAGCCATTGCCGAGAGAAGGTCTCAAAGACGTAACCCAGGATTTCTCCTGAGAGTTTTATAGTGCATCGTTTGAACTTTTACGCTAAAATGCTTGATCCAGATAGAAGGATTTTTGTTGTTGTTGTTGTTGTTGTTGTTGTTGTTGTGGATGTTGTCTTCTTATATGATGGGATGTAAAGGTGCAACTTCATCCTTTTGAAAGTGGATTTCTAGGTGTGTCAGCACTAGTTATGGAAAAGACTCTTGCATTGATTGTTTTGGAACTCTGGGTGAAACTCAGTGGAACATAACTTCAAGGGCTCATCTTCATACTGTCCATTCTATTGCACTGATGTGTGAGTCTATCCTTCTGGCAGCACCACACTGCTTCCATTGCTGTAGCCGTGCAGCACCCATTGCCATTGGGATGTGTGAGTCCCCCACCGTTGAGTTTCTTTGGCAAGATTGTTTTGGTTACCCGACATCCCTTTCATTCATTGCCGCATTCATCGTCATAGGAGAGTTAGGGTCAGATGGTCAATTTCTGCAAAAAGCAACATTGGATTTTGATAGGGGTTGCATTCAATCTGCAGATCATGTTTTGCAGTGTTGTCATTTTCACCATATTCTGTTTTCTGATCCATGAACGTTGGATGCCTTTGTATTTAAGGTCCTCTTCTATACCTTCTTTCAGTGCTGTTTTGGAGTCTTCAGGGTGTCAGTCTTGCACATTTTTTGTTCCGTTCATTCTTTTTTCTTAAAGTGTAATTATTAAATTATTTTGAGTGAGACAGAGAGAGAGAGAGAGAGAGAGAGAGAGAGAGATAGAGAGAATCGCATGCAGGCTCGATACTTTTAGCATGGAGCCCGAATGGAGGATCCAACTCACAACTTGAGCGTCCCAAGTTGAGCGAAAATCAAGAGCGGGACGCTAGACTGACTGAGGCCCCCAGGTGCCCCTTGAAGTATATTCTTAAGTATTTGTTCTTTTTGAGGACATTGTTTTCTGAATTTCAATGATGATTCTTCATTGCTCGTGTCTAGAAATACAGCTGATTGTTGTATATTGCGGATGGATCTGGCAACCTACTGAGTTGATTTATTATTGTGGTTTGTGTGTGTGTGTGTGTGTGTGTGTGTGTGTGTGCGCGCGTGCGCATGCACGCATGTGCGTGCATGTCTTTGGTTCTTTTGTTTGTGCAAGATTATGTGTTCTGTGAAGAGACATACTTTTCCTTCTTCGTTTCCCACATGGATGCCTTTTACTTCCTTGTCTTGCCTCATCGCCCTGGGTAGAGCTTGCGTGCGATGTTGAGTAGATGTGGTGAATGTGGACATCCTTTCCTGTCCCTGACCTTCAAAGGAAATCCCAGGCTTTCAGTGGGACGTGTGGTGGCAGCTGTGGCTGTTTGGTAGATGCTTTGATCGGGTCGAGGACATCGCCTTCTGTTCCTTCCTGTGTGGAACCAACGGTGTGATGTCTGTGAGCCCAGAGATGGAAAGAGTGCTCGTCAGTCTGTGCCGAGACACACTGCCTCTGGCCTCTGAAAACGACACCATTTCTCCTTTTGTCATCCGGAACACCTGAGGAACACAGCCCATTTTGAAGTCACTGCCCTCTCTCTAGGCTTGGCTCCTGCTCTGCGGCCTGGATGGGCGCAGACACCACTCATGGGATGCCTTGCGAAGCAGATCATGGCATGGGGAAGGAGCAGCCTCCACGATTCCAACAAAGTCTGAATCCCATGGAGGCTCAGCCGTCTGGGCTCCCTTCAGCCTGATAAGAACGACTCTTTTAGATTCAGTCGTCTCTTCCTTACTTATTGACTCATTCCTCCATGCGTGTCGTGAGTCGTTCCTGATTGAATTCCACAAACGTATGTGCAGTGAGCAGTGAGCCCACAGTGGAGTGACAGCAGTGAAGATCTGGGGAGCAGTGGTCCCTTAAGAAGTGAGATGAGGGACACACGGTGTGTTTTGCAAGTGAGACCGCGGATGGAAGGAAACCGCCACAGGAAGACCAAGACTTATGGGGGGAGAGTTTATTTACCACTTATGGGGGTGGTGCACCAAGACCCATTGGATCTTCACACACCTGTGTTAGTGAGGCAGCTTCCGGGAGACATTGCGATGCCAATGCCATCAAGCTCCTAGCAAGCAGAGGAGAGCAAGGATGTGGTGCTTTGACACAGAGAATGATGAGAGAGGGGGATCTGGGCCACGTCCTGGCGCTGTGGGCCTTTTGCAGGTAGTGTGGCTCAGGCATGAAGGCACGGCAGTAGGAGAGGCCAAAGGGCCTGCAGGATGGGATCGCCTTTGTAGGGAATGTGTATGGGAGTAGTCCATTGCTTTGCCACGAGGGCTGGGGGCAAAGTGTAAGCCAAGACACTGGAGGGATCCGGCAAGCGGAGAGGAAGTGTTTGGGGGGCGGGCTTTGTGTGTTTTTTTTGGGGGGGTGTAACCAGGATGTACCTATAGTCACTTGAGGGGAAGCACAGGTCTTTCGGAGTTCCCTGAGGCCATAAGCCAGAGCCTCAGACCTTGCACTGGCAGCAAACGGGGACACAGCAGCTGGATTGGCTGCAGGAGGACCCACAGCCGGAAGAGCAGCAGCAGGGCTTGCCGCAGCAGGACTGGCAGCAGCAGGGCTTGCAGCAGCAGGACTGGCAGCAGCAGGGCTTGCAGCAGCTGGACTGGCAGCAGCAGGGCTTGCAGCAGCTGGACTGGCAGCAGCTGGACTGGCAGCAGCAGGGCTTGCAGCAGCTGGACTGGCAGCAGCCACAGGAGCCACAGGAGCCACAGCCCCCCTTGGAGCCCCCGCAGGAGCCACAGCCCCCCTTGGAGCCCCCACAGGAGCCACAGCCCCCCTTGGAGCCCCCACAGGAGCCACAGCCTCCCTTGGAGCCCCCACACGAGCCGCCGCTGGAACAGGCACAGGCTGGCACACAGCAGCACACGGGCTTGCAGCAGCACACGGGCTTGCAGCAGCACACGGGCACACAGCAGCTGGAGCCGCAGCCCCCACAGCCGGAGCCGCAGCCCCCACAGCCGGAGCCGCAGCCCCCACAGCCGGAGCCGCAGCCCCCACAGCCGGAGCCACAGCCTCCAGAACAGCCACAGCAGCCCATGTTTCTGGTGGGTTTTGGGCGGAGTCGGTCAGAGATGCAGGTGCAGAGGGGAGGTGTTCAGGTGTGGAGCCTCCTGGGCCAGGGGCCCTGTATATAGCTGCCAGGGTCAGGTGAGAGGCTGACACACTGTCACTTCCTGGTTCCTGTTTGTGCCACTTTGCAGCGGACAAAGGATGAGTATTTTTCAGAATTTCATCATGACCATGTGATTGTATTGACCAGAACGTCTTTGGTGGGTTTTGCCTTTTCCCCAGCGCCCGACTTGCATCACCTGACGGGCTTGTGTTTCAGAGTTTGCAGGGAGACGGAAGCAGCGCCTCGGAGCCCTGGTGGTCCCACCCTGACCCGATTCGTGACCCTCAACAGTCTTGGCATGATTCCAAAGAGCACATGACCGGTGGGCTCAGGGTGTGGAGAGTGTGGGAAGCAGAAAGCCACCGTGGTTGTGGGCAGTGGGAAGGGCCCTTCCTGTCCATCTCCGGGCAGGAGGTGCTTATGGGCATTCGGAGCAGGTGGCGCCCACGGTTCCGGGCTGGGACCCTGATGGCGGAGCCTGGGCTACTCAGGGTCCTCCTTGAATTGCCTCGTGGGAGTTCTGCTCTGACTGAAATCGCGGGGCAGGCTGGTGCTGGGAGACGCCTTGAGCCAGCTCCCGTGCTCCCGAGGTGCCCTGCCTTCCTTCTGTGGATCGGAGCCGCCCGATCGCACTGTGGGCATCAGGATCCATCCGTGCTATCAGTACGACGCCGCTCGTTTGCCTGTAGACCCCGAGGCACGAGGAGCCCAAAGTGGCCGGGTGGCCGCCTCAACTCCAGTCCAGCGGAATGGTTGTGTGTCCGTGCTGGAAGCCTTTCTCCCTCCGCAACCAAGAGCTTCAGGCCAGCGGCGCATGAGGTCCCGGCGACTGCAGGGAAGCATTTTGCTAGCGGGTCAGCAGGGAAAAGAGTGAGGAGGATGTGGTAGGAATCACCAGCCGTGCGTCTTTCAGGTCCTTGACGCCGATGCTCTCCGTAGAGTCCCTCAGGAGTGTAGCGCGACCCACCGTTCCTAGCCTGTCCCCTTGGGGTCTGGTGGCTCGCCCTGGCCTCGCCCGCCATTACAGCCCTCAACGCGTGGACCAGGGAGCCACGCGTGAGAACAATGGTTTCTGCCCCGGAAGATTTGGATCGCTTGCGGGTTTGATATCAATATTCCATTTGCTCGCGTGACAGTTTACAACACTTGGCTGTACATCGTTCCAAGGGCGACTTACACATATGTAGCATAAACGTGTCTTGTGGAGGCTGCTAGCCCCCTCTTCGGAAAGATAAAATCAAAAGAATACGACCAAGCTAAGACTCCCTGCCAAAGGGACGCAGGGCTCAAGTCTGAGCAACTCGAAGAGAAATGCCCTGCAGGCTCTTAGGCTGAACGATCTATGCCACCGCCTTTATTAGTTTGACAAATTCCCTTCAAATTTTCAACCACGCGTGCAAAGTCGATAGCTTTGGTTTCTCTTTTGCGTGTCTACGTCTCGGTCGGGCGTGTTCCTTTCCTTCCCCACCCCCTCCCGCCACCCCCCTCCCCCCCCCCCCCCAGGCATTTTTCTGTCCTTCCGGCTTGGGAAGTTTCCATTGACCTGCCTGAGCTCACGGAGTGTGTGCACACCGTGTCCGGTCAGCTGATGGGTCCATCAAAGCCTTTCTTCGCCTTTGTCACCGTGCCTTTGATCTCTAGCCCTTTCTGGGAATCTTTGGTAGGATTTCCTGTCGCTGCTTCCATCACCCATTTCCTCTCGGAGGTGTCCTGAGAGGCTCAGCGTGTCAATCATATTTATTTTAACTTCCTGGTCTGATCATTTCAAAGTCCCTGGCGTGCCTGGGTCTGGCTGTGATGCTCGCTCTGTGTCTTCCAGCTGAGCTCTCTGTCTTTTAGTATGCCTTGTACTTTGATGTCGAAAGCCGGGCGTGATGCACCGGGGAAGAGGAATGGTGGTCCATAGGCCTGGAGGGGTGTGTTAATAAGGGGTGGGGGGGAGGGGATGTTCTTTGTCTTTTAGTGACCTGGCCTGCAACCTTTACTAGGCGGCCTCAGTCCGTCCCCACCACGCCCCCGCCGCCAGCCGGGCCGCCCCCCTGCCGCCAGGTGGTCATGAATCAGCCTGGGACTGGAGCTGAGTATTTCCTCCCCTCTAGGTCACTGGGCTCTGATAAAACCCCAGCAACGTTGGGCTTGGTCAAATCACCTATCCTGGGGGCAGACCTCACGAAGGTGGGGACGTGCTCTGGCATAATTCTACATGTCTCCTTCCATGCTCCCTCTGGCCCAAAGCGTGAGGGGAGTTTTGGAGTGTGTCCCCCCTGGAGATGTTAGCTCTCGGGCATGTCTGCACTGAGGTTGGCTTACCCTCTGTTTCTGTAAGTTGTGATTCTCTGTCTCTCCAACACAGGGCGGGGCGTGGTGGGGGGGCATGCAGCAGGATGCCCTGTGGCCTCGGTTCTTTGGTGGATCTGACAAGGGCTGCTGGTCTTTTCGGTTGAGCCTTTTCTTGGTGGGTGGAGGGGCGTGGCCACCTCCAAGCTCCTCCCATGCTCTGCAGGCATGGTTTCCCTCCTGAAGACGCTTTCACATCCTATCCCAATGGAACCCTCTTCTAGCATGTCCATGTCCATGGACCAAAGAAATACAGCCGTAGAATATACTCAATGTCAGCTTCTGGGAAATACTTTGGTGCCGTCTTGAATATTCCTTAGGGTGGTTCATGACGTTTGCCTTGAAATGGGAATCTGCAGTCCATGACTAAAAGGCGCACCTTCGATGGAAATCCCAAGGTGGTTTGGGAAGATTCTTAACCGTGGACGAGTTTCTTCGCCATAGAAGAGGATGCCAAAAGAACGTCACGTAACATGAATTTGAGAATGGAGACCTACTCCGTATGTGATAAAATTCAGCCTTTGACGTGTGCAATCGAGTGGTGTTTGGTCGATTTGCAAAGTGATACAAGCATCACTTCTGACTCGTTCCAGAACATGTTCATGGGCCCCCAAACACAACTCCATAACGTGAGCACGTGGTATCCATTCGTCCCTTCCCACCCAGCCCCCAGAACATACTGATCTATAATGATTCTTCATTGCTAGTGTAGATGGCTTTGTGGACACTGTCATAGAAATGGGGTCGTATAGTATGTGGCCTTTTGTGTGTGTCTCCTTTCACTTAGCATACCGTTTTCAACGTTTTTGTTTGTTTCTTTGTTTGATTAGCATGTATCAGAGCTTTATACCTTTCGAAAACGAGCTAAGCAAGATCCCATCCCATGGATAGACCAGTTTGTTTACCCACGCATCAGTTGACGGACATTTGGTTATTTCCCCGTGGCGGCCTTTGTGAAGAATGCTACTACGCAACTTAGCACACGAATGTTTGCATGATGTACGTTTTCTCTTCTCTTGGGGATATATCTAGCAGTGCAATTTCTGAGTCGCATGGAATCTCTACTTAACACGTGGGGAGCTGTCAACCTCTTTTGCAAAGCAGTTGCCTCAATTTGAGTCCCATCGGCAACGCGCGGGGCTCTGGTTTCTCCACACCTTCCCCAGCACGTCTTATTGTCTGTCTTTTGGAGCCTAGCCATGCTAGGCACTGGGATCTCCTTGTGGTTCTGATCTGCATTTCCCTGATTCCTAATAACGTTGAGCATCTTCTCATTGGCTTATTCGCCAACCGTGTACCTTCTTGGACCAATGTCTATCCAGATCCATTGCTCAATTGTTTTTTCTTGGGGGGGGGGCGGGTTCATTCTTATTCATTGATTGGTTGCTTGATTGCCTGGTTGATTTCGAGGAGTAAGAGTTTTGCATATGTAACAATGTTACATTTTGATGGCACCCAATCTGCCTGAGGTTTTCTTCCTGTGCTTTTTCTGTCGTATCTCAGAGCCATTGCCGAGAGAAGGTCTCAAAGACGTAACCCAGGATTTCTCCTGAGAGTTTTATAGTGCATCGTTTGAACTTTTACGCTAAAATGCTTGATCCAGATAGAAGGATTTTTGTTGTTGTTGTTGTTGTTGTTGTTGTTGTTGTGGATGTTGTCTTCTTATATGATGGGATGTAAAGGTGCAACTTCATCCTTTTGAAAGTGGATTTCTAGGTGTGTCAGCACTAGTTATGGAAAAGACTCTTGCATTGATTGTTTTGGAACTCTGGGTGAAACTCAGTGGAACATAACTTCAAGGGCTCATCTTCATACTGTCCATTCTATTGCACTGATGTGTGAGACTATCCTTCTGGCAGCACCACACTGCTTCCATTGCTGTAGCCGTGCAGCACCCATTGCCATTGGGATGTGTGAGTCCCCCACCGTTGAGTTTCTTTGGCAAGATTGTTTTGGTTACCCGACATCCCTTTCATTCATTGCCGCATTCATCGTCATAGGAGAGTTAGGGTCAGATGGTCAATTTCTGCAAAAAGCAACATTGGATTTTGATAGGGGTTGCATTCAATCTGCAGATCATGTTTTGCAGTGTTGTCATTTTCACCATATTCTGTTTTCTGATCCATGAACGTTGGATGCCTTTGTATTTAAGGTACTCTTCTATACCTTCTTTCAGTGCTGTTTTGGAGTCTTCAGGGTGTCAGTCTTGCACATTTTTTGTTCCGTTCATTCTTTTTTCTTAAAGTGTAATTATTAAATTATTTTGAGTGAGACAGAGAGAGAGAGAGAGAGAGAGAGAGAGAGAGAGAGAGAGAGAATCGCATGCAGGCTCGATACTTTTAGCATGGAGCCCGAATGGAGGATCCAACTCACAACTTGAGCGTCCCAAGTTGAGCGAAAATCAAGAGCGGGACGCTAGACTGACTGAGGCCCCCAGGTGCCCCTTGAAGTATATTCTTAAGTATTTGTTCTTTTTGAGGACATTGTTTTCTGAATTTCAATGATGATTCTTCATTGCTCGTGTCTAGAAATACAGCTGATTGTTGTATATTGCGGATGGATCTGGCAACCTACTGAGTTGATTTATTATTGTGGTTTGTGTGTGTGTGTGTGTGTGTGTGTGTGTGTGTACGCGCGCACGCGCGCACACACGCATGTGCGTGCCTGTCTTTGGTTCTTTTGTTTGTGCAAGATTATGTGTTCTGTGAAGAGACATACTTTTCCTTCTTCGTTTCCCACATGGATGCCTTTTACTTCCTTGTCTTGCCTCATCGCCCTGGGTAGAGCTTGCGTGCGATGTTGAGTAGATGTGGTGAATGTGGACATCCTTTCCTGTCCCTGACCTTCAAAGGAAATCCCAGGCTTTCAGTGGGACGTGTGGTGGCAGCTGTGGCTGTTTGGTAGATGCTTTGATCGGGTCGAGGACATCGCCTTCTGTTCCTTCCTGTGTGGAACCAACGGTGTGATGTCTGTGAGCCCAGAGATGGAAAGAGTGCTCGTCAGTCTGTGCCGAGACACACTGCCTCTGGCCTCTGAAAATGACACCATTTCTCCTTTTGTCATCCGGAACACCTGAGGAACACAGCCCATTTTGAAGTCACTGCCCTCTCTCTAGGCTTGGCTCCTGCTCTGCGGCTTGGATGGGCGCAGACACCACTCATGGGATGCCTTGCGAAGCAGATCATGGCATGGGGAAGGAGCAGCCTCCACGATTCCAACAAAGTCTGAATCCCATGGAGGCTCAGCCGTCTGGGCTCCCTTCAGCCTGATAAGAACGACTCTTTTAGATTCAGTCGTCTCTTCCTTACTTATTGACTCATTCCTCCATGCGTGTCGTGAGTCGTTCCTGATTGAATTCCACAAACGTATGTGCAGTGAGCAGTGAGCCCACAGTGGAGTGACAGCAGTGAAGATCTGGGGAGCAGTGGTCCCTTAAGAAGTGAGATGAGGGACACACGGTGTGTTTTGCAAGTGAGACCGCGGATGGAAGGAAACCGCCACAGGAAGACCAAGACTTATGGGGGGAGAGTTTATTTACCACTTATGGGGGTGGTGCACCAAGACCCATTGGATCTTCACACACCTGTGTTAGTGAGGCAGCTTCCGGGAGACATTGCGATGCCAATGCCATCAAGCTCCTAGCAAGCAGAGGAGAGCAAGGATGTGGTGCTTTGACACAGAGAATGATGAGAGAGGGGGATCTGGGCCACGTCCTGGCGCTGTGGGCCTTTTGCAGGTAGTGTGGCTCAGGCATGAAGGCACGGCAGTAGGAGAGGCCAAAGGGCCTGCAGGATGGGATCGCCTTTGTAGGGAATGTGTATGGGAGTAGTCCATTGCTTTGCCACGAGGGCTGGGGGCAAAGTGTAAGCCAAGACACTGGAGGGATCCGGCAAGCGGAGAGGAAGTGTTTGGGGGGCGGGCTTTGTGTGTTTTTTTTGGGGGGGTGTAACCAGGATGTACCTATAGTCACTTGAGGGGAAGCACAGGTCTTTCGGAGTTCCCTGAGGCCATAAGCCAGAGCCTCAGACCTTGCACTGGCAGCAAACGGGGACACAGCAGCTGGATTGGCTGCAGGAGGACCCACAGCCGGAAGAGCAGCAGCAGGGCTTGCCGCAGCAGGACTGGCAGCAGCAGGGCTTGCAGCAGCAGGACTGGCAGCAGCAGGGCTTGCAGCAGCAGGACTGGCAGCAGCAGGGCTTGCAGCAGCTGGACTGGCAGCAGCTGGACTGGCAGCAGCAGGGCTTGCAGCAGCTGGACTGGCAGCAGCCACAGGAGCCACAGGAGCCACAGCCCCCCTTGGAGCCCCCGCAGGAGCCACAGCCCCCCTTGGAGCCCCCACAGGAGCCACAGCCCCCCTTGGAGCCCCCACAGGAGCCACAGCCCCCCTTGGAGCCCCCACAGGAGCCACAGCCTCCCTTGGAGCCCCCACACGAGCCGCCGCTGGAACAGGCACAGGCTGGCACACAGCAGCACACGGGCTTGCAGCAGCACACGGGCTTGCAGCAGCACACGGGCACACAGCAGCTGGAGCCGCAGCCCCCACAGCCGGAGCCGCAGCCCCCACAGCCGGAGCCGCAGCCCCCACAGCCGGAGCCGCAGCCCCCACAGCCGGAGCCACAGCCTCCAGAACAGCCACAGCAGCCCATGTTTCTGGTGGGTTTTGGGCGGAGTCGGTCAGAGATGCAGGTGCAGAGGGGAGGTGTTCAGGTGTGGAGCCTCCTGGGCCAGGGGCCCTGTATATAGCTGCCAGGGTCAGGTGAGAGGCTGACACACTGTCACTTCCTGGTTCCTGTTTGTGCCACTTTGCAACGGACAAAGGATGAGTATTTTTCAGAATTTCATCATGACCATGTGATTGTATTGACCAGAACGTCTTTGGTGGGTTTTGCCTTTTCCCCAGCGCCCGACTTGCATCACCTGACGGGCTTGTGTTTCAGAGTTTGCAGGGAGACGGAAGCAGTGCCTCGGAGCCCTGGTGGTCCCACCCTGACCCGATTCGTGACCCTCAACAGTCTTGGCATGATTCCAAAGAGCACATGACCGGTGGGCTCAGGGTGTGGAGAGTGTGGGAAGCAGAAAGCCACCGTGGTTGTGGGCAGTGGGAAGGGCCCTTCCTGTCCATCTCCGGGCAGGAGGTGCTTATGGGCATTCGGAGCAGGTGGCGCCCACGGTTCCGGGCTGGGACCCTGATGGCGGAGCCTGGGCTACTCAGGGTCCTCCTTGAATTGCCTCGTGGGAGTTCTGCTCTGACTGAAATCGCGGGGCAGGCTGGTGCTGGGAGACGCCTTGAGCCAGCTCCCGTGCTCCCGAGGTGCCCTGCCTTCCTTCTGTGGATCGGAGCCGCCCGATCGCACTGTGGGCATCAGGATCCATCCGTGCTATCAGTACGACGCCGCTCGTTTGCCTGTAGACCCCGAGGCACGAGGAGCCCAAAGTGGCCGGGTGGCCGCCTCAACTCCAGTCCAGCGGAATGGTTGTGTGTCCGTGCTGGAAGCCTTTCTCCCTCCGCAACCAAGAGCTTCAGGCCAGCGGCGCATGAGGTCCCGGCGACTGCAGGGAAGCATTTTGCTAGCGGGTCAGCAGGGAAAAGAGTGAGGAGGATGTGGTAGGAATCACCAGCCGTGCGTCTTTCAGGTCCTTGACGCCGATGCTCTCCGTAGAGTCCCTCAGGAGTGTAGCGCGACCCACCGTTCCTAGCCTGTCCCCTTGGGGTCTGGTGGCTCGCCCTGGCCTCGCCCGCCATTACAGCCCTCAACGCGTGGACCAGGGAGCCACGCGTGAGAACAATGGTTTCTGCCCCGGAAGATTTGGATCGCTTGCGGGTTTGATATCAATATTCCATTTGCTCGCGTGACAGTTTACAACACTTGGCTGTACATCGTTCCAAGGGCGACTTACACATATGTAGCATAAACGTGTCTTGTGGAGGCTGCTAGCCCCCTCTTCGGAAAGATAAAATCAAAAGAATACGACCAAGCTAAGACTCCCTGCCAAAGGGACGCAGGGCTCAAGTCTGAGCAACTCGAAGAGAAATGCCCTGCAGGCTCTTAGGCTGAACGATCTATGCCACCGCCTTTATTAGTTTGACAAATTCCCTTCAAATTTTCAACCACGCGTGCAAAGTCGATAGCTTTGGTTTCTCTTTTGCGTGTCTACGTCTCGGTCGGGCGTGTTCCTTTCCTTCCCCACCCCCTCCCGCCACCCCCCTCCCCCCCCCCCCCCCCAGGCATTTTTCTGTCCTTCCGGCTTGGGAAGTTTCCATTGACCTGCCTGAGCTCACGGAGTGTGTGCACACCGTGTCCGGTCAGCTGATGGGTCCATCAAAGCCTTTCTTCGCCTTTGTCACCGTGCCTTTGATCTCTAGCCCTTTCTGGGAATCTTTGGTAGGATTTCCTGTCGCTGCTTCCATCACCCATTTCCTCTCGGAGGTGTCCTGAGAGGCTCAGCGTGTCAATCATATTTATTTTAACTTCCTGGTCTGATCATTTCAAAGTCCCTGGCGTGCCTGGGTCTGGCTGTGATGCTCGCTCTGTGTCTTCCAGCTGAGCTCTCTGTCTTTTAGTATGCCTTGTACTTTGATGTCGAAAGCCGGGCGTGATGCACCGGGGAAGAGGAATGGTGGTCCATAGGCCTGGAGGGGTGTGTTAATAAGGGGTGGGGGGGAGGGGATGTTCTTCGTCTTTTAGTGACCTGGCCTGCAACCTTTACTAGGCGGCCTCAGTCCGTCCCCACCACGCCCCCGCCGCCAGCCGGGCCGCCCCCCTGCCGCCAGGTGGTCATGAATCAGCCTGGGACTGGAGCTGAGTATTTCGTCCCCTCCAGGTCACTGGGCTCTGATAAAACCCCAGCAACGTTGGGCTTGGTCAAATCACCTATCCTGAGGGCAGACCTCACGAAGGTGGGGACGTGCTCTGGCATAATTCTACATGTCTCCTTCCATGCTCCCTCTGGCCCAAAGCGTGAGGGGAGTTTTGGAGTGTGTCCCCCCTGGAGATGTTAGCTCTCGGGCATGTCTGCACTGAGGTTGGCTTACCCTCTGTTTCTGTAAGTTGTGATTCTCTGTCTCTCCAACACAGGGCGGGGCGTGGTGGGGGGGCATGCAGCAGGATGCCCTGTGGCCTCGGTTCTTTGGTGGATCTGACAAGGGCTGCTGGTCTTTTCGGTTGAGCCTTTTCTTGGTGGGTGGAGGGGCGTGGCCACCTCCAAGCTCCTCCCATGCTCTGCAGGCATGGTTTCCCTCCTGAAGACGCTTTCACATCCTATCCCAATGGAACCCTCTTCTAGCATGTCCATGTCCATGGACCAAAGAAATACAGCCGTAGAATATACTCAATGTCAGCTTCTGGGAAATACTTTGGTGCCGTCTTGAATATTCCTTAGGGTGGTTCATGACGTTTGCCTTGAAATGGGAATCTGCAGTCCATGACTAAAAGGCGCACCTTCGATGGAAATCCCAAGGTGGTTTGGGAAGATTCTTAACCGTGGACGAGTTTCTTCGCCATAGAAGAGGATGCCAAAAGAACGTCACGTAACATGAATTTGAGAATGGAGACCTACTCCGTATGTGATAAAATTCAGCCTTTGACGTGTGCAATCGAGTGGTGTTTGGTCGATTTGCAAAGTGATACAAGCATCACTTCTGACTCGTTCCAGAACATGTTCATGGGCCCCCAAACACAACTCCATAACGTGAGCACGTGGTATCCATTCGTCCCTTCCCACCCAGCCCCCAGAACATACTGATCTATAATGATTCTTCATTGCTAGTGTAGATGGCTTTGTGGACACTGTCATAGAAATGGGGTCGTATAGTATGTGGCCTTTTGTGTGTGTCTCCTTTCACTTAGCATACCGTTTTCAACGTTTTTGTTTGTTTCTTTGTTTGATTAGCATGTATCAGAGCTTTATACCTTTCGAAAACGAGCTAAGCAAGATCCCATCCCATGGATAGACCAGTTTGTTTACCCACGCATCAGTTGACGGACATTTGGTTATTTCCCCGTGGCGGCCTTTGTGAAGAATGCTACTACGCAACTTAGCACACGAATGTTTGCATGATGTACGTTTTCTCTTCTCTTGGGGATATATCTAGCAGTGCAATTTCTGAGTCGCATGGAATCTCTACTTAACACGTGGGGAGCTGTCAACCTCTTTTGCAAAGCAGTTGCCTCAATTTGAGTCCCATCGGCAACGCGCGGGGCTCTGGTTTCTCCACACCTTCCCCAGCACGTCTTATTGTCTGTCTTTTGGAGCCTAGCCATGCTAGGCACTGGGATCTCCTTGTGGTTCTGATCTGCATTTCCCTGATTCCTAATAACGTTGAGCATCTTCTCATTGGCTTATTCGCCAACCGTGTACCTTCTTGGACCAATGTCTATCCAGATCCATTGCTCAATTGTTTTTTCTTGGGGGGGGGGGCGGGTTCATTCTTATTCATTGATTGGTTGCTTGATTGCCTGGTTGATTTCGAGGAGTAAGAGTTTTGCATATGTAACAATGTTACATTTTGATGGCACCCAATCTGCCTGAGGTTTTCTTCCTGTGCTTTTTCTGTCGTATCTCAGAGCCATTGCCGAGAGAAGGTCTCAAAGACGTAACCCAGGATTTCTCCTGAGAGTTTTATAGTGCATCGTTTGAACTTTTACGCTAAAATGCTTGATCCAGATAGAAGGATTTTTGTTGTTGTTGTTGTTGTTGTTGTTGTTGTTGTGGATGTTGTCTTCTTATATGATGGGATGTAAAGGTGCAACTTCATCCTTTTGAAAGTGGATTTCTAGGTGTGTCAGCACTAGTTATGGAAAAGACTCTTGCATTGATTGTTTTGGAACTCTGGGTGAAACTCAGTGGAACATAACTTCAAGGGCTCATCTTCATACTGTCCATTCTATTGCACTGATGTGTGAGACTATCCTTCTGGCAGCACCACACTGCTTCCATTGCTGTAGCCGTGCAGCACCCATTGCCATTGGGATGTGTGAGTCCCCCACCGTTGAGTTTCTTTGGCAAGATTGTTTTGGTTACCCGACATCCCTTTCATTCATTGCCGCATTCATCGTCATAGGAGAGTTAGGGTCAGATGGTCAATTTCTGCAAAAAGCAACATTGGATTTTGATAGGGGTTGCATTCAATCTGCAGATCATGTTTTGCAGTGTTGTCATTTTCACCATATTCTGTTTTCTGATCCATGAACGTTGGATGCCTTTGTATTTAAGGTACTCTTCTATACCTTCTTTCAGTGCTGTTTTGGAGTCTTCAGGGTGTCAGTCTTGCACATTTTTTGTTCCGTTCATTCTTTTTTCTTAAAGTGTAATTATTAAATTATTTTGAGTGAGACAGAGAGAGAGAGAGAGAGAGAGAGAGAGAGAGAGAGAGAATCGCATGCAGGCTCGATACTTTTAGCATGGAGCCCGAATGGAGGATCCAACTCACAACTTGAGCGTCCCAAGTTGAGCGAAAATCAAGAGCGGGACGCTAGACTGACTGAGGCCCCCAGGTGCCCCTTGAAGTATATTCTTAAGTATTTGTTCTTTTTGAGGACATTGTTTTCTGAATTTCAATGATGATTCTTCATTGCTCGTGTCTAGAAATACAGCTGATTGTTGTATATTGCGGATGGATCTGGCAACCTACTGAGTTGATTTATTATTGTGGTTTGTGTGTGTGTGTGTGTGTGTGTGTGTGTGTGTACGCGCGCACGCGCGCACACACGCATGTGCGTGCCTGTCTTTGGTTCTTTTGTTTGTGCAAGATTATGTGTTCTGTGAAGAGACATACTTTTCCTTCTTCGTTTCCCACATGGATGCCTTTTACTTCCTTGTCTTGCCTCATCGCCCTGGGTAGAGCTTGCGTGCGATGTTGAGTAGATGTGGTGAATGTGGACATCCTTTCCTGTCCCTGACCTTCAAAGGAAATCCCAGGCTTTCAGTGGGACGTGTGGTGGCAGCTGTGGCTGTTTGGTAGATGCTTTGATCGGGTCGAGGACATCGCCTTCTGTTCCTTCCTGTGTGGAACCAACGGTGTGATGTCTGTGAGCCCAGAGATGGAAAGAGTGCTCGTCAGTCTGTGCCGAGACACACTGCCTCTGGCCTCTGAAAACGACACCATTTCTCCTTTTGTCATCCGGAACACCTGAGGAACACAGCCCATTTTGAAGTCACTGCCCTCTCTCTAGGCTTGGCTCCTGCTCTGCGGCCTGGATGGGCGCAGACACCACTCATGGGATGCCTTGCGAAGCAGATCATGGCATGGGGAAGGAGCAGCCTCCACGATTCCAACAAAGTCTGAATCCCATGGAGGCTCAGCCGTCTGGGCTCCCTTCAGCCTGATAAGAACGACTCTTTTAGATTCAGTCGTCTCTTCCTTACTTATTGACTCATTCCTCCATGCGTGTCGTGAGTCGTTCCTGATTGAATTCCACAAACGTATGTGCAGTGAGCAGTGAGCCCACAGTGGAGTGACAGCAGTGAAGATCTGGGGAGCAGTGGTCCCTTAAGAAGTGAGATGAGGGACACACGGTGTGTTTTGCAAGTGAGACCGCGGATGGAAGGAAACCGCCACAGGAAGACCAAGACTTATGGGGGGAGAGTTTATTTACCACTTATGGGGGTGGTGCACCAAGACCCATTGGATCTTCACACACCTGTGTTAGTGAGGCAGCTTCCGGGAGACATTGCGATGCCAATGCCATCAAGCTCCTAGCAAGCAGAGGAGAGCAAGGATGTGGTGCTTTGACACAGAGAATGATGAGAGAGGGGGATCTGGGCCACGTCCTGGCGCTGTGGGCCTTTTGCAGGTAGTGTGGCTCAGGCATGAAGGCACGGCAGTAGGAGAGGCCAAAGGGCCTGCAGGATGGGATCGCCTTTGTAGGGAATGTGTATGGGAGTAGTCCATTGCTTTGCCACGAGGGCTGGGGGCAAAGTGTAAGCCAAGACACTGGAGGGATCCGGCAAGCGGAGAGGAAGTGTTTGGGGGGCGGGCTTTGTGTGTTTTTTTTGGGGGGGTGTAACCAGGATGTACCTATAGTCACTTGAGGGGAAGCACAGGTCTTTCGGAGTTCCCTGAGGCCATAAGCCAGAGCCTCAGACCTTGCACTGGCAGCAAACGGGGACACAGCAGCTGGATTGGCTGCAGGAGGACCCACAGCCGGAAGAGCAGCAGCAGGGCTTGCCGCAGCAGGACTGGCAGCAGCAGGGCTTGCAGCAGCAGGACTGGCAGCAGCAGGGCTTGCAGCAGCAGGACTGGCAGCAGCAGGGCTTGCAGCAGCTGGACTGGCAGCAGCTGGACTGGCAGCAGCAGGGCTTGCAGCAGCTGGACTGGCAGCAGCCACAGGAGCCACAGGAGCCACAGCCCCCCTTGGAGCCCCCGCAGGAGCCACAGCCCCCCTTGGAGCCCCCACAGGAGCCACAGCCCCCCTTGGAGCCCCCACAGGAGCCACAGCCCCCCTTGGAGCCCCCACAGGAGCCACAGCCTCCCTTGGAGCCCCCACACGAGCCGCCGCTGGAACAGGCACAGGCTGGCACACAGCAGCACACGGGCTTGCAGCAGCACACGGGCTTGCAGCAGCACACGGGCACACAGCAGCTGGAGCCGCAGCCCCCACAGCCGGAGCCGCAGCCCCCACAGCCGGAGCCGCAGCCCCCACAGCCGGAGCCGCAGCCCCCACAGCCGGAGCCACAGCCTCCAGAACAGCCACAGCAGCCCATGTTTCTGGTGGGTTTTGGGCGGAGTCGGTCAGAGATGCAGGTGCAGAGGGGAGGTGTTCAGGTGTGGAGCCTCCTGGGCCAGGGGCCCTGTATATAGCTGCCAGGGTCAGGTGAGAGGCTGACACACTGTCACTTCCTGGTTCCTGTTTGTGCCACTTTGCAACGGACAAAGGATGAGTATTTTTCAGAATTTCATCATGACCATGTGATTGTATTGACCAGAACGTCTTTGGTGGGTTTTGCCTTTTCCCCAGCGCCCGACTTGCATCACCTGACGGGCTTGTGTTTCAGAGTTTGCAGGGAGACGGAAGCAGCGCCTCGGAGCCCTGGTGGTCCCACCCTGACCCGATTCGTGACCCTCAACAGTCTTGGCATGATTCCAAAGAGCACATGACCGGTGGGCTCAGGGTGTGGAGAGTGTGGGAAGCAGAAAGCCACCGTGGTTGTGGGCAGTGGGAAGGGCCCTTCCTGTCCATCTCCGGGCAGGAGGTGCTTATGGGCATTCGGAGCAGGTGGCGCCCACGGTTCCGGGCTGGGACCCTGATGGCGGAGCCTGGGCTACTCAGGGTCCTCCTTGAATTGCCTCGTGGGAGTTCTGCTCTGACTGAAATCGCGGGGCAGGCTGGTGCTGGGAGACGCCTTGAGCCAGCTCCCGTGCTCCCGAGGTGCCCTGCCTTCCTTCTGTGGATCGGAGCCGCCCGATCGCACTGTGGGCATCAGGATCCATCCGTGCTATCAGTACGACGCCGCTCGTTTGCCTGTAGACCCCGAGGCACGAGGAGCCCAAAGTGGCCGGGTGGCCGCCTCAACTCCAGTCCAGCGGAATGGTTGTGTGTCCGTGCTGGAAGCCTTTCTCCCTCCGCAACCAAGAGCTTCAGGCCAGCGGCGCATGAGGTCCCGGCGACTGCAGGGAAGCATTTTGCTAGCGGGTCAGCAGGGAAAAGAGTGAGGAGGATGTGGTAGGAATCACCAGCCGTGCGTCTTTCAGGTCCTTGACGCCGATGCTCTCCGTAGAGTCCCTCAGGAGTGTAGCGCGACCCACCGTTCCTAGCCTGTCCCCTTGGGGTCTGGTGGCTCGCCCTGGCCTCGCCCGCCATTACAGCCCTCAACGCGTGGACCAGGGAGCCACGCGTGAGAACAATGGTTTCTGCCCCGGAAGATTTGGATCGCTTGCGGGTTTGATATCAATATTCCATTTGCTCGCGTGACAGTTTACAACACTTGGCTGTACATCGTTCCAAGGGCGACTTACACATATGTAGCATAAACGTGTCTTGTGGAGGCTGCTAGCCCCCTCTTCGGAAAGATAAAATCAAAAGAATACGACCAAGCTAAGACTCCCTGCCAAAGGGACGCAGGGCTCAAGTCTGAGCAACTCGAAGAGAAATGCCCTGCAGGCTCTTAGGCTGAACGATCTATGCCACCGCCTTTATTAGTTTGACAAATTCCCTTCAAATTTTCAACCACGCGTGCAAAGTCGATAGCTTTGGTTTCTCTTTTGCGTGTCTACGTCTCGGTCGGGCGTGTTCCTTTCCTTCCCCACCCCCTCCCGCCACCCCCCTCCCCCCCCCCCCCCAGGCATTTTTCTGTCCTTCCGGCTTGGGAAGTTTCCATTGACCTGCCTGAGCTCACGGAGTGTGTGCACACCGTGTCCGGTCAGCTGATGGGTCCATCAAAGCCTTTCTTCGCCTTTGTCACCGTGCCTTTGATCTCTAGCCCTTTCTGGGAATCTTTGGTAGGATTTCCTGTCGCTGCTTCCATCACCCATTTCCTCTCGGAGGTGTCCTGAGAGGCTCAGCGTGTCAATCATATTTATTTTAACTTCCTGGTCTGATCATTTCAAAGTCCCTGGCGTGCCTGGGTCTGGCTGTGATGCTCGCTCTGTGTCTTCCAGCTGAGCTCTCTGTCTTTTAGTATGCCTTGTACTTTGATGTCGAAAGCCGGGCGTGATGCACCGGGGAAGAGGAATGGTGGTCCATAGGCCTGGAGGGGTGTGTTAATAAGGGGTGGGGGGGAGGGGATGTTCTTCGTCTTTTAGTGACCTGGCCTGCAACCTTTACTAGGCGGCCTCAGTCCGTCCCCACCACGCCCCCGCCGCCAGCCGGGCCGCCCCCCTGCCGCCAGGTGGTCATGAATCAGCCTGGGACTGGAGCTGAGTATTTCCTCCCCTCCAGGTCACTGGGCTCTGATAAAACCCCAGCAACGTTGGGCTTGGTCAAATCACCTATCCTGAGGGCAGACCTCACGAAGGTGGGGACGTGCTCTGGCATAATTCTACATGTCTCCTTCCATGCTCCCTCTGGCCCAAAGCGTGAGGGGAGTTTTGGAGTGTGTCCCCCCTGGAGATGTTAGCTCTCGGGCATGTCTGCACTGAGGTTGGCTTACCCTCTGTTTCTGTAAGTTGTGATTCTCTGTCTCTCCAACACAGGGCGGGGCGTGGTGGGGGGGCATGCAGCAGGATGCCCTGTGGCCTCGGTTCTTTGGTGGATCTGACAAGGGCTGCTGGTCTTTTCGGTTGAGCCTTTTCTTGGTGGGTGGAGGGGCGTGGCCACCTCCAAGCTCCTCCCATGCTCTGCAGGCATGGTTTCCCTCCTGAAGACGCTTTCACATCCTATCCCAATGGAACCCTCTTCTAGCATGTCCATGTCCATGGACCAAAGAAATACAGCCGTAGAATATACTCAATGTCAGCTTCTGGGAAATACTTTGGTGCCGTCTTGAATATTCCTTAGGGTGGTTCATGACGTTTGCCTTGAAATGGGAATCTGCAGTCCATGACTAAAAGGCGCACCTTCGATGGAAATCCCAAGGTGGTTTGGGAAGATTCTTAACCGTGGACGAGTTTCTTCGCCATAGAAGAGGATGCCAAAAGAACGTCACGTAACATGAATTTGAGAATGGAGACCTACTCCGTATGTGATAAAATTCAGCCTTTGACGTGTGCAATCGAGTGGTGTTTGGTCGATTTGCAAAGTGATACAAGCATCACTTCTGACTCGTTCCAGAA
This sequence comes from Panthera onca, assembly GCF_046562875.1. Classification (NCBI taxonomy): domain Eukaryota; kingdom Metazoa; phylum Chordata; class Mammalia; order Carnivora; family Felidae; genus Panthera; species Panthera onca. The sequence continues at coordinate 22,121 of NW_027675831.1, forward strand.
CATGTTCATGGGCCCCCAAACACAACTCCATAACGTGAGCACGTGGTATCCATTCGTCCCTTCCCACCCAGCCCCCAGAACATACTGATCTATAATGATTCTTCATTGCTAGTGTAGATGGCTTTGTGGACACTGTCATAGAAATGGGGTCGTATAGTATGTGGCCTTTTGTGTGTGTCTCCTTTCACTTAGCATACCGTTTTCAACGTTTTTGTTTGTTTCTTTGTTTGATTAGCATGTATCAGAGCTTTATACCTTTCGAAAACGAGCTAAGCAAGATCCCATCCCATGGATAGACCAGTTTGTTTACCCACGCATCAGTTGACGGACATTTGGTTATTTCCCCGTGGCGGCCTTTGTGAAGAATGCTACTACGCAACTTAGCACACGAATGTTTGCATGATGTACGTTTTCTCTTCTCTTGGGGATATATCTAGCAGTGCAATTTCTGAGTCGCATGGAATCTCTACTTAACACGTGGGGAGCTGTCAACCTCTTTTGCAAAGCAGTTGCCTCAATTTGAGTCCCATCGGCAACGCGCGGGGCTCTGGTTTCTCCACACCTTCCCCAGCACGTCTTATTGTCTGTCTTTTGGAGCCTAGCCATGCTAGGCACTGGGATCTCCTTGTGGTTCTGATCTGCATTTCCCTGATTCCTAATAACGTTGAGCATCTTCTCATTGGCTTATTCGCCAACCGTGTACCTTCTTGGACCAATGTCTATCCAGATCCATTGCTCAATTGTTTTTTCTTGGGGGGGGGGGGCGGGTTCATTCTTATTCATTGATTGGTTGCTTGATTGACTGGTTGATTTCGAGGAGTAAGAGTTTTGCATATGTAACAATGTTACATTTTGATGGCACCCAATCTGCCTGAGGTTTTCTTCCTGTGCTTTTTCTGTCGTATCTCAGAGCCATTGCCGAGAGAAGGTCTCAAAGACGTAACCCAGGATTTCTCCTGAGAGTTTTATAGTGCATCGTTTGAACTTTTACGCTAAAATGCTTGATCCAGATAGAAGGATTTTTGTTGTTGTTGTTGTTGTTGTTGTTGTTGTTGTGGATGTTGTCTTCTTATATGATGGGATGTAAAGGTGCAACTTCATCCTTTTGAAAGTGGATTTCTAGGTGTGTCAGCACTAGTTATGGAAAAGACTCTTGCATTGATTGTTTTGGAACTCTGGGTGAAACTCAGTGGAACATAACTTCAAGGGCTCATCTTCATACTGTCCATTCTATTGCACTGATGTGTGAGTCTATCCTTCTGGCAGCACCACACTGCTTCCATTGCTGTAGCCGTGCAGCACCCATTGCCATTGGGATGTGTGAGTCCCCCACCGTTGAGTTTCTTTGGCAAGATTGTTTTGGTTACCCGACATCCCTTTCATTCATTGCCGCATTCATCGTCATAGGAGAGTTAGGGTCAGATGGTCAATTTCTGCAAAAAGCAACATTGGATTTTGATAGGGGTTGCATTCAATCTGCAGATCATGTTTTGCAGTGTTGTCATTTTCACCATATTCTGTTTTCTGATCCATGAACGTTGGATGCCTTTGTATTTAAGGTCCTCTTCTATACCTTCTTTCAGTGCTGTTTTGGAGTCTTCAGGGTGTCAGTCTTGCACATTTTTTGTTCCGTTCATTCTTTTTTCTTAAAGTGTAATTATTAAATTATTTTGAGTGAGACAGACAGAGAGAGAGAGAGAGAGAGAGAGAGAGAGAGAATCGCATGCAGGCTCGATACTTTTAGCATGGAGCCCGAATGGAGGATCCAACTCACAACTTGAGCGTCCCAAGTTGAGCGAAAATCAAGAGCGGGACGCTAGACTGACTGAGGCCCCCAGGTGCCCCTTGAAGTATATTCTTAAGTATTTGTTCTTTTTGAGGACATTGTTTTCTGAATTTCAATGATGATTCTTCATTGCTCGTGTCTAGAAATACAGCTGATTGTTGTATATTGCGGATGGATCCTGCAACCTACTGAGTTGATTTATTATTGTGGTTTGTGTGTGTGTGTGTGTGTGTGTGTGTGTGTACGCGCGCGCGCGCGCACGCACGCATGTGCGTGCATGTCTTTGGTTCTTTTGTTTGTGCAAGATTATGTGTTCTGTGAAGAGACATACTTTTCCTTCTTCGTTTCCCACATGGATGCCTTTTACTTCCTTGTCTTGCCTCATCGCCCTGGGTAGAGCTTGCGTGCGATGTTGAGTAGATGTGGTGAATGTGGACATCCTTTCCTGTCCCTGACCTTCAAAGGAAATCCCAGGCTTTCAGTGGGACGTGTGGTGGCAGCTGTGGCTGTTTGGTAGATGCTTTGATCGGGTCGAGGACATCGCCTTCTGTTCCTTCCTGTGTGGAACCAACGGTGTGATGTCTGTGAGCCTAGAGATGGAAAGAGTGCTCGTCAGTCTGTGCCGAGACACACTGCCTCTGGCCTCTGAAAACGACACCATTTCTCCTTTTGTCATCCGGAACACCTGAGGAACACAGCCCATTTTGAAGTCACTGCCCTCTCTCTAGGCTTGGCTCCTGCTCTGCGGCCTGGATGGGCGCAGACACCACTCATGGGATGCCTTGCGAAGCAGATCATGGCATGGGGAAGGAGCAGCCTCCACGATTCCAACAAAGTCTGAATCCCATGGAGGCTCAGCCGTCTGGGCTCCCTTCAGCCTGATAAGAACGACTCTTTTAGATTCAGTCGTCTCTTCCTTACTTATTGACTCATTCCTCCATGCGTGTCGTGAGTCGTTCCTGATTGAATTCCACAAACGTATGTGCAGTGAGCAGTGAGCCCACAGTGGAGTGACAGCAGTGAAGATCTGGGGAGCAGTGGTCCCTTAAGAAGTGAGATGAGGGACACACGGTGTGTTTTGCAAGTGAGACCGCGGATGGAAGGAAACCGCCACAGGAAGACCAAGACTTATGGGGGGAGAGTTTATTTACCACTTATGGGGGTGGTGCACCAAGACCCATTGGATCTTCACACACCTGTGTTAGTGAGGCAGCTTCCGGGAGACATTGCGATGCCAATGCCATCAAGCTCCTAGCAAGCAGAGGAGAGCAAGGATGTGGTGCTTTGACACAGAGAATGATGAGAGAGGGGGATCTGGGCCACGTCCTGGCGCTGGGGGCCTTTTGCAGGTAGTGTGGCTCAGGCATGAAGGCACGGCAGTAGGAGAGGCCAAAGGGCCTGCAGGATGGGATCGCCTTTGTAGGGAATGTGTATGGGAGTAGTCCATTGCTTTGCCACGAGGGCTGGGGGCAAAGTGTAAGCCAAGACACTGGAGGGATCCGGCAAGCGGAGAGGAAGTGTTTGGGGGGCGGGCTTTGTGTGTTTTTTTTGGGGGGGGTGTAACCAGGATGTACCTATAGTCACTTGAGGGGAAGCACAGGTCTTTCGGAGTTCCCTGAGGCCATAAGCCAGAGCCTCAGACCTTGCACTGGCAGCAAACAGGGACACAACAGCTGGATTGGCTGCAGGAGGACCCACAGCCGGAAGAGCAGCAGCAGGGCTTGCCGCAGCAGGACTGGCAGCAGCAGGGCTTGCAGCAGCAGGACTGGCAGCAGCAGGGCTTGCAGCAGCTGGACTGGCAGCAGCAGGGCTTGCAGCAGCTGGACTGGCAGCAGCTGGACTGGCAGCAGCAGGGCTTGCAGCAGCTGGACTGGCAGCAGCCACAGGAGCCACAGGAGCCACAGCCCCCCTTGGAGCCCCCGCAGGAGCCACAGCCCCCCTTGGAGCCCCCACAGGAGCCACAGCCCCCCTTGGAGCCCCCACAGGAGCCACAGCCCCCCTTGGAGCCCCCACAGGAGCCACAGCCTCCCTTGGAGCCCCCACACGAGCCGCCGCTGGAACAGGCACAGGCTGGCACACAGCAGCACACGGGCTTGCAGCAGCACACGGGCTTGCAGCAGCACACGGGCACACAGCAGCTGGAGCCGCAGCCCCCACAGCCGGAGCCGCAGCCCCCACAGCCGGAGCCGCAGCCCCCACAGCCGGAGCCGCAGCCCCCACAGCCGGAGCCACAGCCTCCAGAACAGCCACAGCAGCCCATGTTTCTGGTGGGTTTTGGGCGGAGTCGGTCAGAGATGCAGGTGCAGAGGGGAGGTGTTCAGGTGTGGAGCCTCCTGGGCCAGGGGCCCTGTATATAGCTGCCAGGGTCAGGTGAGAGGCTGACACACTGTCACTTCCTGGTTCCTGTTTGTGCCACTTTGCAACGGACAAAGGATGAGTATTTTTCAGAATTTCATCATGACCATGTGATTGTATTGACCAGAACGTCTTTGGTGGGTTTTGCCTTTTCCCCAGCGCCCGACTTGCATCACCTGACGGGCTTGTGTTTCAGAGTTTGCAGGGAGACGGAAGCAGTGCCTCGGAGCCCTGGTGGTCCCACCCTGACCCGATTCGTGACCCTCAACAGTCTTGGCATGATTCCAAAGAGCACATGACCGGTGGGCTCAGGGTGTGGAGAGTGTGGGAAGCAGAAAGCCACCGTGGTTGTGGGCAGTGGGAAGGGCCCTTCCTGTCCATCTCCGGGCAGGAGGTGCTTATGGGCATTCGGAGCAGGTGGCGCCCACGGTTCCGGGCTGGGACCCTGATGGCGGAGCCTGGGCTACTCAGGGTCCTCCTTGAATTGCCTCGTGGGAGTTCTGCTCTGACTGAAATCGCGGGGCAGGCTGGTGCTGGGAGACGCCTTGAGCCAGCTCCCGTGCTCCCGAGGTGCCCTGCCTTCCTTCTGTGGATCGGAGCCGCCCGATCGCACTGTGGGCATCAGGATCCATCCGTGCTATCAGTACGACGCCGCTCGTTTGCCTGTAGACCCCGAGGCACGAGGAGCCCAAAGTGGCCGGGTGGCCGCCTCAACTCCAGTCCAGCGGAATGGTTGTGTGTCCGTGCTGGAAGCCTTTCTCCCTCCGCAACCAAGAGCTTCAGGCCAGCGGCGCATGAGGTCCCGGCGACTGCAGGGAAGCATTTTGCTAGCGGGTCAGCAGGGAAAAGAGTGAGGAGGATGTGGTAGGAATCACCAGCCGTGCGTCTTTCAGGTCCTTGACGCCGATGCTCTCCGTAGAGTCCCTCAGGAGTGTAGCGCGACCCACCGTTCCTAGCCTGTCCCCTTGGGGTCTGGTGGCTCGCCCTGGCCTCGCCCGCCATTACAGCCCTCAACGCGTGGACCAGGGAGCCACGCGTGAGAACAATGGTTTCTGCCCCGGAAGATTTGGATCGCTTGCGGGTTTGATATCAATATTCCATTTGCTCGCGTGACAGTTTACAACACTTGGCTGTACATCGTTCCAAGGGCGACTTACACATATGTAGCATAAACGTGTCTTGTGGAGGCTGCTAGCCCCCTCTTCGGAAAGATAAAATCAAAAGAATACGACCAAGCTAAGACTCCCTGCCAAAGGGACGCAGGGCTCAAGTCTGAGCAACTCGAAGAGAAATGCCCTGCAGGCTCTTAGGCTGAACGATCTATGCCACCGCCTTTATTAGTTTGACAAATTCCCTTCAAATTTTCAACCACGCGTGCAAAGTCGATAGCTTTGGTTTCTCTTTTGCGTGTCTACGTCTCGGTCGGGCGTGTTCCTTTCCTTCCCCACCCCCTCCCGCCACCCCCCTCCCCCCCCCCCCCCAGGCATTTTTCTGTCCTTCCGGCTTGGGAAGTTTCCATTGACCTGCCTGAGCTCACGGAGTGTGTGCACACCGTGTCCGGTCAGCTGATGGGTCCATCAAAGCCTTTCTTCGCCTTTGTCACCGTGCCTTTGATCTCTAGCCCTTTCTGGGAATCTTTGGTAGGATTTCCTGTCGCTGCTTCCATCACCCATTTCCTCTCGGAGGTGTCCTGAGAGGCTCAGCGTGTCAATCATATTTATTTTAACTTCCTGGTCTGATCATTTCAAAGTCCCTGGCGTGCCTGGGTCTGGCTGTGATGCTCGCTCTGTGTCTTCCAGCTGAGCTCTCTGTCTTTTAGTATGCCTTGTACTTTGATGTCGAAAGCCGGGCGTGATGCACCGGGGAAGAGGAATGGTGGTCCATAGGCCTGGAGGGGTGTGTTAATAAGGGGTGGGGGGGAGGGGATGTTCTTCGTCTTTTAGTGACCTGGCCTGCAACCTTTACTAGGCGGCCTCAGTCCGTCCCCACCACGCCCCCGCCGCCAGCCGGGCCGCCCCCCTGCCGCCAGGTGGTCATGAATCAGCCTGGGACTGGAGCTGAGTATTTCCTCCCCTCCAGGTCACTGGGCTCTGATAAAACCCCAGCAACGTTGGGCTTGGTCAAATCACCTATCCTGGGGGCAGACCTCACGAAGGTGGGGACGTGCTCTGGCATAATTCTACATGTCTCCTTCCATGCTCCCTCTGGCCCAAAGCGTGAGGGGAGTTTTGGAGTGTGTCCCCCCTGGAGATGTTAGCTCTCGGGCATGTCTGCACTGAGGTTGGCTTACCCTCTGTTTCTGTAAGTTGTGATTCTCTGTCTCTCCAACACAGGGCGGGGCGTGGTGGGGGGGCATGCAGCAGGATGCCCTGTGGCCTCGGTTCTTTGGTGGATCTGACAAGGGCTGCTGGTCTTTTCGGTTGAGCCTTTTCTTGGTGGGTGGAGGGGCGTGGCCACCTCCAAGCTCCTCCCATGCTCTGCAGGCATGGTTTCCCTCCTGAAGACGCTTTCACATCCTATCCCAATGGAACCCTCTTCTAGCATGTCCATGTCCATGGACCAAAGAAATACAGCCGTAGAATATACTCAATGTCAGCTTCTGGGAAATACTTTGGTGCCGTCTTGAATATTCCTTAGGGTGGTTCATGACGTTTGCCTTGAAATGGGAATCTGCAGTCCATGACTAAAAGGCGCACCTTCGATGGAAATCCCAAGGTGGTTTGGGAAGATTCTTAACCGTGGACGAGTTTCTTCGCCATAGAAGAGGATGCCAAAAGAACGTCACGTAACATGAATTTGAGAATGGAGACCTACTCCGTATGTGATAAAATTCAGCCTTTGACGTGTGCAATCGAGTGGTGTTTGGTCGATTTGCAAAGTGATACAAGCATCACTTCTGACTCGTTCCAGAACATGTTCATGGGCCCCCAAACACAACTCCATAACGTGAGCACGTGGTATCCATTCGTCCCTTCCCACCCAGCCCCCAGAACATACTGATCTATAATGATTCTTCATTGCTAGTGTAGATGGCTTTGTGGACACTGTCATAGAAATGGGGTCGTATAGTATGTGGCCTTTTGTGTGTGTCTCCTTTCACTTAGCATACCGTTTTCAACGTTTTTGTTTGTTTCTTTGTTTGATTAGCATGTATCAGAGCTTTATACCTTTCGAAAACGAGCTAAGCAAGATCCCATCCCATGGATAGACCAGTTTGTTTACCCACGCATCAGTTGACGGACATTTGGTTATTTCCCCGTGGCGGCCTTTGTGAAGAATGCTACTACGCAACTTAGCACACGAATGTTTGCATGATGTACGTTTTCTCTTCTCTTGGGGATATATCTAGCAGTGCAATTTCTGAGTCGCATGGAATCTCTACTTAACACGTGGGGAGCTGTCAACCTCTTTTGCAAAGCAGTTGCCTCAATTTGAGTCCCATCGGCAACGCGCGGGGCTCTGGTTTCTCCACACCTTCCCCAGCACGTCTTATTGTCTGTCTTTTGGAGCCTAGCCATGCTAGGCACTGGGATCTCCTTGTGGTTCTGATCTGCATTTCCCTGATTCCTAATAACGTTGAGCATCTTCTCATTGGCTTATTCGCCAACCGTGTACCTTCTTGGACCAATGTCTATCCAGATCCATTGCTCAATTGTTTTTTCTTGGGGGGGGGGGGCGGGTTCATTCTTATTCATTGATTGGTTGCTTGATTGACTGGTTGATTTCGAGGAGTAAGAGTTTTGCATATGTAACAATGTTACATTTTGATGGCACCCAATCTGCCTGAGGTTTTCTTCCTGTGCTTTTTCTGTCGTATCTCAGAGCCATTGCCGAGAGAAGGTCTCAAAGACGTAACCCAGGATTTCTCCTGAGAGTTTTATAGTGCATCGTTTGAACTTTTACGCTAAAATGCTTGATCCAGATAGAAGGATTTTTGTTGTTGTTGTTGTTGTTGTTGTTGTTGTTGTGGATGTTGTCTTCTTATATGATGGGATGTAAAGATGCAACTTCATCCTTTTGAAAGTGGATTTCTAGGTGTGTCAGCACTAGTTATGGAAAAGACTCTTGCATTGATTGTTTTGGAACTCTGGGTGAAACTCAGTGGAACATAACTTCAAGGGCTCATCTTCATACTGTCCATTCTATTGCACTGATGTGTGAGTCTATCCTTCTGGCAGCACCACACTGCTTCCATTGCTGTAGCCGGTCAGCACCCATTGCCATTGGGATGTGTGAGTCCCCCACCGTTGAGTTTCTTTGGCAAGATTGTTTTGGTTACCCGACATCCCTTTCATTCATTGCCGCATTCATCGTCATAGGAGAGTTAGGGTCAGATGGTCAATTTCTGCAAAAAGCAACATTGGATTTTGATAGGGGTTGCATTCAATCTGCAGATCATGTTTTGCAGTGTTGTCATTTTCACCATATTCTGTTTTCTGATCCATGAACGTTGGATGCCTTTGTATTTAAGGTACTCTTCTATACCTTCTTTCAGTGCTGTTTTGGAGTCTTCAGGGTGTCAGTCTTGCACATTTTTTGTTCCGTTCATTCTTTTTTCTTAAAGTGTAATTATTAAATTATTTTGAGTGAGACAGACAGAGAGAGAGAGAGAGAGAGAGAGAGAGAGAGAGAATCGCATGCAGGCTCGATACTTTTAGCATGGAGCCCGAATGGAGGATCCAACTCACAACTTGAGCGTCCCAAGTTGAGCGAAAATCAAGAGCGGGACGCTAGACTGACTGAGGCCCCCAGGTGCCCCTTGAAGTATATTCTTAAGTATTTGTTCTTTTTGAGGACATTGTTTTCTGAATTTCAATGATGATTCTTCATTGCTCGTGTCTAGAAATACAGCTGATTGTTGTATATTGCGGATGGATCCTGCAACCTACTGAGTTGATTTATTATTGTGGTTTGTGTGTGTGTGTGTGTGTGTGTGTGTGTGTGTGTACGCGCGCGCGCGCACACGCACGCATGTGCGTGCATGTCTTTGGTTCTTTTGTTTGTGCAAGATTATGTGTTCTGTGAAGAGACATACTTTTCCTTCTTCGTTTCCCACATGGATGCCTTTTACTTCCTTGTCTTGCCTCATCGCCCTGGGTAGAGCTTGCGTGCGATGTTGAGTAGATGTGGTGAATGTGGACATCCTTTCCTGTCCCTGACCTTCAAAGGAAATCCCAGGCTTTCAGTGGGACGTGTGGTGGCAGCTGTGGCTGTTTGGTAGATGCTTTGATCGGGTCGAGGACATCGCCTTCTGTTCCTTCCTGTGTGGAACCAACGGTGTGATGTCTGTGAGCCCAGAGATGGAAAGAGTGCTCGTCAGTCTGTGCCGAGACACACTGCCTCTGGCCTCTGAAAACGACACCATTTCTCCTTTTGTCATCCGGAACACCTGAGGAACACAGCCCATTTTGAAGTCACTGCCCTCTCTCTAGGCTTGGCTCCTGCTCTGCGGCCTGGATGGGCGCAGACACCACTCATGGGATGCCTTGCGAAGCAGATCATGGCATGGGGAAGGAGCAGCCTCCACGATTCCAACAAAGTCTGAATCCCATGGAGGCTCAGCCGTCTGGGCTCCCTTCAGCCTGATAAGAACGACTCTTTTAGATTCAGTCGTCTCTTCCTTACTTATTGACTCATTCCTCCATGCGTGTCGTGAGTCGTTCCTGATTGAATTCCACAAACGTATGTGCAGTGAGCAGTGAGCCCACAGTGGAGTGACAGCAGTGAAGATCTGGGGAGCAGTGGTCCCTTAAGAAGTGAGATGAGGGACACACGGTGTGTTTTGCAAGTGAGACCGCGGATGGAAGGAAACCGCCACAGGAAGACCAAGACTTATGGGGGGAGAGTTTATTTACCACTTATGGGGGTGGTGCACCAAGACCCATTGGATCTTCACACACCTGTGTTAGTGAGGCAGCTTCCGGGAGACATTGCGATGCCAATGCCATCAAGCTCCTAGCAAGCAGAGGAGAGCAAGGATGTGGTGCTTTGACACAGAGAATGATGAGAGAGGGGGATCTGGGCCACGTCCTGGCGCTGGGGGCCTTTTGCAGGTAGTGTGGCTCAGGCATGAAGGCACGGCAGTAGGAGAGGCCAAAGGGCCTGCAGGATGGGATCGCCTTTGTAGGGAATGTGTATGGGAGTAGTCCATTGCTTTGCCACGAGGGCTGGGGGCAAAGTGTAAGCCAAGACACTGGAGGGATCCGGCAAGCGGAGAGGAAGTGTTTGGGGGGCGGGCTTTGTGTGTTTTTTTTGGGGGGGTGTAACCAGGATGTACCTATAGTCACTTGAGGGGAAGCACAGGTCTTTCGGAGTTCCCTGAGGCCATAAGCCAGAGCCTCAGACCTTGCACTGGCAGCAAACGGGGACACAGCAGCTGGATTGGCTGCAGGAGGACCCACAGCCGGAAGAGCAGCAGCAGGGCTTGCCGCAGCAGGACTGGCAGCAGCAGGGCTTGCAGCAGCAGGACTGGCAGCAGCAGGGCTTGCAGCAGCAGGACTGGCAGCAGCAGGGCTTGCAGCAGCTGGACTGGCAGCAGCTGGACTGGCAGCAGCAGGGCTTGCAGCAGCTGGACTGGCAGCAGCCACAGGAGCCACAGGAGCCACAGCCCCCCTTGGAGCCCCCGCAGGAGCCACAGCCCCCCTTGGAGCCCCCACAGGAGCCACAGCCCCCCTTGGAGCCCCCACAGGAGCCACAGCCTCCCTTGGAGCCCCCACACGAGCCGCCGCTGGAACAGGCACAGGCTGGCACACAGCAGCACACGGGCTTGCAGCAGCACACGGGCTTGCAGCAGCACACGGGCACACAGCAGCTGGAGCCGCAGCCCCCACAGCCGGAGCCGCAGCCCCCACAGCCGGAGCCGCAGCCCCCACAGCCGGAGCCGCAGCCCCCACAGCCGGAGCCACAGCCTCCAGAACAGCCACAGCAGCCCATGTTTCTGGTGGGTTTTGGGCGGAGTCGGTCAGAGATGCAGGTGCAGAGGGGAGGTGTTCAGGTGTGGAGCCTCCTGGGCCAGGGGCCCTGTATATAGCTGCCAGGGTCAGGTGAGAGGCTGACACACTGTCACTTCCTGGTTCCTGTTTGTGCCACTTTGCAGCGGACAAAGGATGAGTATTTTTCAGAATTTCATCATGACCATGTGATTGTATTGACCAGAACGTCTTTGGTGGGTTTTGCCTTTTCCCCAGCGCCCGACTTGCATCACCTGACGGGCTTGTGTTTCAGAGTTTGCAGGGAGACGGAAGCAGCGCCTCGGAGCCCTGGTGGTCCCACCCTGACCCGATTCGTGACCCTCAACAGTCTTGGCATGATTCCAAAGAGCACATGACCGGTGGGCTCAGGGTGTGGAGAGTGTGGGAAGCAGAAAGCCACCGTGGTTGTGGGCAGTGGGAAGGGCCCTTCCTGTCCATCTCCGGGCAGGAGGTGCTTATGGGCATTCGGAGCAGGTGGCGCCCACGGTTCCGGGCTGGGACCCTGATGGCGGAGCCTGGGCTACTCAGGGTCCTCCTTGAATTGCCTCGTGGGAGTTCTGCTCTGACTGAAATCGCGGGGCAGGCTGGTGCTGGGAGACGCCTTGAGCCAGCTCCCGTGCTCCCGAGGTGCCCTGCCTTCCTTCTGTGGATCGGAGCCGCCCGATCGCACTGTGGGCATCAGGATCCATCCGTGCTATCAGTACGACGCCGCTCGTTTGCCTGTAGACCCCGAGGCACGAGGAGCCCAAAGTGGCCGGGTGGCCGCCTCAACTCCAGTCCAGCGGAATGGTTGTGTGTCCGTGCTGGAAGCCTTTCTCCCTCCGCAACCAAGAGCTTCAGGCCAGCGGCGCATGAGGTCCCGGCGACTGCAGGGAAGCATTTTGCTAGCGGGTCAGCAGGGAAAAGAGTGAGGAGGATGTGGTAGGAATCACCAGCCGTGCGTCTTTCAGGTCCTTGACGCCGATGCTCTCCGTAGAGTCCCTCAGGAGTGTAGCGCGACCCACCGTTCCTAGCCTGTCCCCTTGGGGTCTGGTGGCTCGCCCTGGCCTCGCCCGCCATTACAGCCCTCAACGCGTGGACCAGGGAGCCACGCGTGAGAACAATGGTTTCTGCCCCGGAAGATTTGGATCGCTTGCGGGTTTGATATCAATATTCCATTTGCTCGCGTGACAGTTTACAACACTTGGCTGTACATCGTTCCAAGGGCGACTTACACATATGTAGCATAAACGTGTCTTGTGGAGGCTGCTAGCCCCCTCTTCGGAAAGATAAAATCAAAAGAATACGACCAAGCTAAGACTCCCTGCCAAAGGGACGCAGGGCTCAAGTCTGAGCAACTCTAAGAGAAATGCCCTGCAGGCTCTTAGGCTGAACGATCTATGCCACCGCCTTTATTAGTTTGACAAATTCCCTTCAAATTTTCAACCACGCGTGCAAAGTCGATAGCTTTGGTTTCTCTTTTGCGTGTCTACGTCTCGGTCGGGCGTGTTCCTTTCCTTCCCCACCCCCTCCCGCCACCCCCCTCCCCCCCCCCCCCAGGCATTTTTCTGTCCTTCCGGCTTGGGAAGTTTCCATTGACCTGCCTGAGCTCACGGAGTGTGTGCACACCGTGTCCGGTCAGCTGATGGGTCCATCAAAGCCTTTCTTCGCCTTTGTCACCGTGCCTTTGATCTCTAGCCCTTTCTGGGAATCTTTGGTAGGATTTCCTGTCGCTGCTTCCATCACCCATTTCCTCTCGGAGGTGTCCTGAGAGGCTCAGCGTGTCAATCATATTTATTTTAACTTCCTGGTCTGATCATTTCAAAGTCCCTGGCGTGCCTGGGTCTGGCTGTGATGCTCGCTCTGTGTCTTCCAGCTGAGCTCTCTGTCTTTTAGTATGCCTTGTACTTTGATGTCGAAAGCCGGGCGTGATGCACCGGGGAAGAGGAATGGTGGTCCATAGGCCTGGAGGGGTGTGTTAATAAGGGGTGGGGGGGAGGGGATGTTCTTCGTCTTTTAGTGACCTGGCCTGCAACCTTTACTAGGCGGCCTCAGTCCGTCCCCACCACGCCCCCGCCGCCAGCCGGGCCGCCCCCCTGCCGCCAGGTGGTCATGAATCAGCCTGGGACTGGAGCTGAGTATTTCCTCCCCTCCAGGTCACTGGGCTCTGATAAAACCCCAGCAACGTTGGGCTTGGTCAAATCACCTATCCTGAGGGCAGACCTCACGAAGGTGGGGACGTGCTCTGGCATAATTCTACATGTCTCCTTCCATGCTCCCTCTGGCCCAAAGCGTGAGGGGAGTTTTGGAGTGTGTCCCCCCTGGAGATGTTAGCTCTCGGGCATGTCTGCACTGAGGTTGGCTTACCCTCTGTTTCTGTAAGTTGTGATTCTCTGTCTCTCCAACACAGGGCGGGGCGTGGTGGGGGGGCATGCAGCAGGATGCCCTGTGGCCTCGGTTCTTTGGTGGATCTGACAAGGGCTGCTGGTCTTTTCGGTTGAGCCTTTTCTTGGTGGGTGGAGGGGCGTGGCCACCTCCAAGCTCCTCCCATGCTCTGCAGGCATGGTTTCCCTCCTGAAGACGCTTTCACATCCTATCCCAATGGAACCCTCTTCTAGCATGTCCATGTCCATGGACCAAAGAAATACAGCCGTAGAATATACTCAATGTCAGCTTCTGGGAAATACTTTGGTGCCGTCTTGAATATTCCTTAGGGTGGTTCATGACGTTTGCCTTGAAATGGGAATCTGCAGTCCATGACTAAAAGGCGCACCTTCGATGGAAATCCCAAGGTGGTTTGGGAAGATTCTTAACCGTGGACGAGTTTCTTCGCCATAGAAGAGGATGCCAAAAGAACGTCACGTAACATGAATTTGAGAATGGAGACCTACTCCGTATGTGATAAAATTCAGCCTTTGACGTGTGCAATCGAGTGGTGTTTGGTCGATTTGCAAAGTGATACAAGCATCACTTCTGACTCGTTCCAGAACATGTTCATGGGCCCCCAAACACAACTCCATAACGTGAGCACGTGGTATCCATTCGTCCCTTCCCACCCAGCCCCCAGAACATACTGATCTATAATGATTCTTCATTGCTAGTGTAGATGGCTTTGTGGACACTGTCATAGAAATGGGGTCGTATAGTATGTGGCCTTTTGTGTGTGTCTCCTTTCACTTAGCATACCGTTTTCAACGTTTTTGTTTGTTTCTTTGTTTGATTAGCATGTATCAGAGCTTTATACCTTTCGAAAACGAGCTAAGCAAGATCCCATCCCATGGATAGACCAGTTTGTTTACCCACGCATCAGTTGACGGACATTTGGTTATTTCCCCGTGGCGGCCTTTGTGAAGAATGCTACTACGCAACTTAGCACACGAATGTTTGCATGATGTACGTTTTCTCTTCTCTTGGGGATATATCTAGCAGTGCAATTTCTGAGTCGCATGGAATCTCTACTTAACACGTGGGGAGCTGTCAACCTCTTTTGCAAAGCAGTTGCCTCAATTTGAGTCCCATCGGCAACGCGCGGGGCTCTGGTTTCTCCACACCTTCCCCAGCACGTCTTATTGTCTGTCTTTTGGAGCCTAGCCATGCTAGGATCTCCTTGTGGTTCTGATCTGCATTTCCCTGATTCCTAATAACGTTGAGCATCTTCTCATTGGCTTATTCGCCAACCGTGTACCTTCTTGGACCAATGTCTATCCAGATCCATTGCTCAATTGTTTTTTCTTGGGGGGGGGGGGCGGGTTCATTCTTATTCATTGATTGGTTGCTTGATTGCCTGGTTGATTTCGAGGAGTAAGAGTTTTGCATATGTAACAATGTTACATTTTGATGGCACCCAATCTGCCTGAGGTTTTCTTCCTGTGCTTTTTCTGTCGTATCTCAGAGCCATTGCCGAGAGAAGGTCTCAAAGACGTAACCCAGGATTTCTCCTGAGAGTTTTATAGTGCATCGTTTGAACTTTTACGCTAAAATGCTTGATCCAGATAGAAGGATTTTTGTTGTTGTTGTTGTTGTTGTTGTTGTTGTTGTGGATGTTGTCTTCTTATATGATGGGATGTAAAGGTGCAACTTCATCCTTTTGAAAGTGGATTTCTAGGTGTGTCAGCACTAGTTATGGAAAAGACTCTTGCATTGATTGTTTTGGAACTCTGGGTGAAACTCAGTGGAACATAACTTCAAGGGCTCATCTTCATACTGTCCATTCTATTGCACTGATGTGTGAGTCTATCCTTCTGGCAGCACCACACTGCTTCCATTGCTGTAGCCGGTCAGCACCCATTGCCATTGGGATGTGTGAGTCCCCCACCGTTGAGTTTCTTTGGCAAGATTGTTTTGGTTACCCGACATCCCTTTCATTCATTGCCGCATTCATCGTCATAGGAGAGTTAGGGTCAGATGGTCAATTTCTGCAAAAAGCAACATTGGATTTTGATAGGGGTTGCATTCAATCTGCAGATCATGTTTTGCAGTGTTGTCATTTTCACCATATTCTGTTTTCTGATCCATGAACGTTGGATGCCTTTGTATTTAAGGTCCTCTTCTATACCTTCTTTCAGTGCTGTTTTGGAGTCTTCAGGGTGTCAGTCTTGCACATTTTTTGTTCCGTTCATTCTTTTTTCTTAAAGTGTAATTATTAAATTATTTTGAGTGAGACAGAGAGAGAGAGAGAGAGAGAGAGAGAGAGAGAGAGAGAGAGAATCGCATGCAGGCTCGATACTTTTAGCATGGAGCCCGAATGGAGGATCCAACTCACAACTTGAGCGTCACAAGTTGAGCGAAAATCAAGAGCGGGACGCTAGACTGACTGAGGCCCCCAGGTGCCCCTTGAAGTATATTCTTAAGTATTTGTTCTTTTTGAGGACATTGTTTTCTGAATTTCAATGATGATTCTTCATTGCTTGTGTCTAGAAATACAGCTGATCGTTGTATATTGCGGATGGATCCTGCAACCTACTGAGTTGATTTATTATTGTGGTTTGTGTGTGTGTGTGTGTGTGTGTGTGTGTGTGTGCGCGCGCGCGCACGCACGCATGTGCGTGCATGTCTTTGGTTCTTTTGTTTGTGCAAGATTATGTGTTCTGTGAAGAGACATACTTTTCCTTCTTCGTTTCCCACATGGATGCCTTTTACTTCCTTGTCTTGCCTCATCGCCCTGGGTAGAGCTTGCGTGCGATGTTGAGTAGATGTGGTGAATGTGGACATCCTTTCCTGTCCCTGACCTTCAAAGGAAATCCCAGGCTTTCAGTGGGACGTGTGGTGGCAGCTGTGGCTGTTTGGTAGATGCTTTGATCGGGTCGAGGACATCGCCTTCTGTTCCTTCCTGTGTGGAACCAACGGTGTGATGTCTGTGAGCCCAGAGATGGAAAGAGTGCTCGTCAGTCTGTGCCGAGACACACTGCCTCTGGCCTCTGAAAACGACACCATTTCTCCTTTTGTCATCCGGAACACCTGAGGAACACAGCCCATTTTGAAGTCACTGCCCTCTCTCTAGGCTTGGCTCCTGCTCTGCGGCCTGGATGGGCGCAGACACCACTCATGGGATGCCTTGCGAAGCAGATCATGGCATGGGGAAGGAGCAGCCTCCACGATTCCAACAAAGTCTGAATCCCATGGAGGCTCAGCCGTCTGGGCTCCCTTCAGCCTGATAAGAACGACTCTTTTAGATTCAGTCGTCTCTTCCTTACTTATTGACTCATTCCTCCATGCGTGTCGTGAGTCGTTCCTGATTGAATTCCACAAACGTATGTGCAGTGAGCAGTGAGCCCACAGTGGAGTGACAGCAGTGAAGATCTGGGGAGCAGTGGTCCCTTAAGAAGTGAGATGAGGGACACACGGTGTGTTTTGCAAGTGAGACCGCGGATGGAAGGAAACCGCCACAGGAAGACCAAGACTTATGGGGGGAGAGTTTATTTACCACTTATGGGGGTGGTGCACCAAGACCCATTGGATCTTCACACACCTGTGTTAGTGAGGCAGCTTCCGGGAGACATTGCGATGCCAATGCCATCAAGCTCCTAGCAAGCAGAGGAGAGCAAGGATGTGGTGCTTTGACACAGAGAATGATGAGAGAGGGGGATCTGGGCCACGTCCTGGCGCTGGGGGCCTTTTGCAGGTAGTGTGGCTCAGGCATGAAGGCATGGCAGTAGGAGAGGCCAAAGGGCCTGCAGGATGGGATCGCCTTTGTAGGGAATGTGTATGGCAGTAGTCCATTGCTTTGCCACAAGGGCTGGGGGCAAAGTGTAAGCCAAGACACTGGAGGGATCCGGCAAGCGGAGAGGAAGTGTTTGGGGGGCGGGCTTTGTGTGTTTTTTTTTGGGGGGTGTAACCAGGATGTACCTATAGTCACTTGAGGGGAAGCACAGGTCTTTCAGAGTTCCCTGAGGCCATAAGCCAGAGCCTCAGACCTTGCACTGGCAGCAAACGGGGACACAGCAGCTGGATTGGCTGCAGGAGGACCCACAGCCGGAAGAGCAGCAGCCGGGCTTGCATCAGCAGGAATGGAAGCATCTGGACTGGCAGCAGCCTGCCTTGCAGCAGCTGGCCTGGCAGCAGCCACAGGAGTCAGAGCCCCATTGGAGTCCCCAGAAGAGCCAAATCCTCCCTTTGATACACCACAGCTAGATCATCAGCCCACACATTTTGAGTTGCAGTCCCTAGTCCACCACGGGTACCCGTGTTTCTGGTTAATTTTTTTGGTGTTTTGCGGAAATGTAGGTGCAGATGGGTTGTGTTCAGGTGTGAGTATCGTGGGCCTGGATCCCTCTCTGTACCTGAGCATGTATTCACTTCCCTTTTTTTGTTTCTTTTCTCTGGCAGGGTACATCTTTGGCCATTTTCTAATGCTAGATATTAGAAAGTGTATAATTGTGTCACACTTTTTCCTGTTTAGTATTTTACTGATTGTTTTCAACAATTTTGTGTCATGTGTGTTGACTGAAGTTGTACATTCAACGTGGGCTCCGATCCACCTTTGGATTCTCTTGGCTTTTTTAGATTTCACACTCCTGAACTTCGTGTTCTGTTCTATCGAGTTCTGTCTATCCATGCGGCTCCACTGACCTTGCAGCCTTACATCATGTCTCCGTGTCCATCAGCCTTCCTGTGCCCACAGCTTCCGCCCTCCTTCCTTCTTTTCTTTTGATCTTCTTTTTTTCTAAGTGGTATGAGGATACTGTTGGAATCCAACAAACGCAGACATTAACAAACAGCATTCTGTGGTTCTGACAGTCTCAAATGTTTTAGCTGTTAGTACCTCAACCATTGTTCTTGAAAAACATGACTGTTTTTACATCTATTGGTATTCCTTTTTAAGTGGTGTCTGTGGGTTCTGGACAATGACATGAGGGTCTTGGTTTCCTTAAACTCCCCTGGTGCCCCCCTAGCCAGTGGTCTCCTGGCCCAGTGTACATATTCTTATCTGTCAACCCTCTTCTGGCTCTCTGGGCATCCCCTGATTTCTGCTGTGTTTCCCGGAGATGATGCCTGGGGATGGTCCTCCTACTTCTGGAGATTCCCTCTGCGCTCACGACACTCCATCTCCTGCTGCTTGGATCACATGGACTTATTTTCGTTTAAATTCTTGTCTCTGTGGTGCCCATCCCCCAGCAGTTTCTTGAGGAAGAAAGCAATCTGTTGACATCTTTTGAAAATTTACATTTCTTAAAGAGAATCATAATTCTCACTTTAAACCTGATTGGTAGTTTGGCTAGATATACAATTCTGGATTAGAAAATTTCCCCCCAAATATGGATGAAATTGCTGTATTTCTGTCTGGCTCTTAGAGAGACTGTTGAGAATTTGTATACTCATTCTCACGTATGTGTGTGTAATCTGTGTGTTCTCCTCTCTGGAAGCTTTAGATCTTTATTCTGAAATCTCACCTTGTGTGCCCAGGCTCTGGGCCTTTTTTTCTTTTCTCCCACCTGTTGTGCTGATAGTGTGGTGCTCCTCCTGGGTGTGGAAACAGAGGCCTTTCAATACCAGAATGTTCCCAAATGAGATCTTTGTTAACATGCTGTTCTGCGTCTCCACATCTCCTTGCTTTGTCTGGTTGTGTTTCCTTGTCTGAGGCCTCCTCAGTGGGGGCTCCAACCCCATATCTTATTCTTCCATGATTCATCTCTGCCTCTTGGTTCTGTTTTCTGGAATTTCTATTCAAGACTAGCTCTCAGTCTCTCCTGAGTCATTTTTCTTGCTGTTGGACTTTAAATTTGTGAGAATTCTCTTTCAGTCTTTGTGTTTCCCTTTTGGGTAGCTCACTGTTGTTCAGTGCCTCAGGTCTATTCGAAATATCATCTTATCTACTTGAAGATACTCTTCATACAATTTTGAATTCTTCTTTTACTCCTTGAATAATTTTCTCCTCCCCCCACCCCTTTTTCCAGTTTGTGTATTTGAGAATTCCAAGAGTCTGTGTGAAGAAGCTACATAGTCCCGAAGCAGTGGCTGACCATACTTGTCACATGTCCACAGATTCTGTGGGACCTACCAGCGGATGGTGAGCCCACATGTGGCTGCTCCATCCCAAAGAGTCAGCTCTAGAGGGAGGATGTGCCCAAGAAGCTCTGGGCAGGGGAGGAGGCAGCCCATGTCTGGCTGGCACCAATTACTGCAGGGTAGGGAGGGGGCAGGAGGGACACTGCATGTGACCTATCAGCAAGGGGTCATCCTGCTGTGCCATATGGAGATGTGCCAGGTTCCCCGTGTGCCCTGGGGTGCCTTGCTCCTCCAGTCTGGTGATCCTTGGCTTTGCCTCTTGACCTTTGGGAGAACATTTCCCCCAACATGTCTCCCTACCTTGGGCAACTCTGTTTTTCTGTAGAGGATTCACTCACTGTCTTGCCTGGAAGCTGTGACCAGCCCCCGGGGTCCTCAGAAGTGAGTAGGGAAGAGGCTGGAGTCTCAGATTTGTGTCCGTACTTCCCTCTATCCCCACGACCTCAGTGTGGCACTCTTGGACTCAGCCTGCGCCCTGTCCCATGGTTTCCCTACCTCGGTTTCCCTATGAGTTGGAAGATGATCTAAACATCTAACTCCTTCCTGTATAGATTTTCAACCAATCTGCCTGGTTTTAGTCACACCTGCCCCTGTTCCCAGCCTCAGAGGTCCCCGTGATTGAGTCCCTACATGCCTTTGGCCCCAGTGACGATTCTTCCTTTCAGCTTTGGATCCTCTGGGGCTTCAGCTCTAGCTCCCCCTTAACTGTGAAGTGAGTCTGTAATAGTCTCTCTGCTCTCCAGTTTCCAATACGTCCTGACTGTTGTGTTGTCTTTCCTTCTCTTAGCTGAGGAGTTCTGCCTACTCATTATTATATGTCAGAAGGCATTCAGGACAGAACGTAAGTGGATATATATTCTGTCCCCCGTGACTGAATATCAACCACCACTGATTTCCACCCCCCCCCCCCCCACACACACATAAACTTTACAGTCAGTTGGGTTCATTGCAAAAAGGAATCCTGTTGGGGCTTTTATTTGGATTGAAGTAAATGTAAAGATTAATTTAGGAATAATTGATATCTTTTTGCTGGAAAATCTTCCTATGCAAGGAGATGATGGTAAGTATTTACTTTTGTTCAAATCTTTCCTTATTTCCTCATGGAGGGGTTTCCTCTCTCCTTATTATTTTATTTATTTATTTATTTATTTATTTATTTATTTATTAAGTCATCTTCTCTGGACATTTTGCATCAGTGGAATCCTATGTGGTCTCTGTGTCTGGCTTCTTTCACTGAGTGGAATATTGAGCTGCATCTGTAGCTGTGTTATCAATACCCCACTTATTTTCCTTGATGAAGAGTATTCCTTTGTGGATTGCCATATTTTGTTTATTCATCACTGGTTGGTGAACATTTGAGTTGTTTCCACTTTTCGGCTATTGTGGATAAAGCTGCCTTGAACATTTCTGTGCAGGTCTTTGCAGGGCTGTGTGTTTTCATCTCTTCCGAGTAGATACTTAGGACTGGAATCGATGGGTCTTATGGTAAAGGTATGCTTACCTGTTCCAGAACTTACAGAAATCACTTTCCCAATCAGCTATGCCGTACCGTATTCCCACCAGCAACGCGTGAGGCTTGTGTTGTTCGGCATCCTCGCTGACACTTCCTACTGCCTTTCTTCTGGATTACAGCCACTCTCGTGGGTGGAGATGCTGTCTGGTCTTAATTTTCATTTCTGAAATGACCAGCGGTGGTGAACATCTCTTCTGTGGTATTATCCATTCTACATCCTCTTTGGGAAAATATCCATGTATATGTATTGTCCATTCTAAGTTGGGTTGTTTGTGGTCTTATGATTGAATTGAGGACTTCTTTGTTTGTTCTAGATGTTTCTTCAGGCCCTTCCTCTTCTCCATTCTCTGTCTCCTTTTGCAACTCTGATTACACATGTATCAGACCATCTCACCCCATCATTATTCTCACTTGTTCTGTCTTCTCTCTGTGTGCTGCTTTCCGGGCTTACAAAACCTAAGTTTATTTGAGTCCAAACAGCCCTTTAATGTATACACTGATATTTTAAGAATCAGTTTCTCTTTATTTTTAAACTTTGTTTGTTTACTTATTTATTTATTTATCTATTTATTTAGAGAGAGCAGGGGAGGGGCAGAGAGAGAGGGAGAGAGAGGATCCCAAGCAGGCTCCGTGCTGTCAGCACAGAGTCCGATGCAGGGCTTGAATCCACAAACCATGAGATCATGACCTGAGCTGAAATCAAGAGTCAGATGCTCACCCTACTGGACCACCCAGGTGCCCCAGGATCAAGTTCTCTTTAGAGGCATATGTCCTGGACCAGGATGAATAGTCGCCCTGCTGCAGAAGGAGTGGTCCAACCTCTGATAATGGTTAGCAAGAGGCTACATCTTGTCTTTGCTACATGTCTACAGGGTGTTGGCAATTTGCTTTTTCTTTTAGTAAGCATTATGTTTTTCATAGTCTTTTCTTTTCGATGTGTGTATTCCTTTTCTCATTTGTAATTTAACTTCTGCTGTGTGTGAGAGACAGATGGTGGCAGCTCCACTCTCATTCTGAGGGAGAACAGCCCAAGAGAACATCGCTCTCCTCGATTGAAATGAGTCAAACTACAAAAGCTCATTGTTGTAAAACCCACTGGAAAGTCAGGATCATAAAGAAAGGTAAACTCACCAAACTCCAGGGGAGAAGAGCACCCCCGCAGGCGTGCTCATGCCTGTTGGATGGACAGAGAATGGAGAGGCCAGCTGACTGGCTAAGAGGTTGTTAAGGGGTGCAAGCAAGCTGTTGAACAGACCAGACTCCTGCAGGGCCCCCAGATTCAGGGCCCTCAACCACATGCCAACCCTTCCCACGGATCTTCGAGTTCTCAGGAGCAGCATGCCAAATGCCAGGGTGGGAACACCCTGGGAAACACATCCTCGCGGGGCGGGGGGTCACCATGTACGGGGTGGCCAGAAAGTGGCTGGGTGCTGAGAGAGAGCCCCCTATCGATAATTCCTTAAGGAAGAAAACGTGGCCCCTCACACCCAGAAGGATGGTGACTATCAGAGAAACAGAGAATGCCACCTGCTGGTGAGGGTGTGAACGCTGGGGATGAACATGGGTGTGGATGTGAATGCCAGTGAGGGTGAAAATGCTGGGAATGAATGCTGGTGAGGGTGTGAAAGCTGGAAATGAACGCTCGCGAGGGTGGGAATGCTGGGATGAACACTGGTGAGGGTGTGAACTCTGGGAATGAGTGCTGGCACAGCCGCATTGAGGACGGTGTGCCGGTTTCTGAAAAAGTTACAAATAGAATCCCCACATGCCTCAGCAGCGCCATGTGTGGCCACATCCCCCCCCCCCCACCCCCCACCCAGAGGACTGAGATCAGGGTTTCAAAGAGCCGTGCGTGTGAACATGCACCCGTGTTCACAGCAGCTAATGAATGGGTGGACACAAGCGTCCGTAGATGGATGAATGGATGAGCAAACAGTGGCCCATCCACGCAGGGGACTGTCACTCAGCCACGAAGAGGAAGGAAATCCTGACCCCTGCTACAACATGGGTGAATCTCGGGGACCTGGTGCTGAGTGAAATAAGCCAGACACCAAAGGACAAATATTGTGTGATCCCCTCATATGAGGTCCCTGGAGGAGTCACATTCGTAGAGACAGACAGTAGATGGTGGACGCTGGGGCTGGGGAGGGGAGGCGGTCAGTGTTTCATGGGGACAGAGTCTCGCTTTGTGAAACGAATTCTGAAGATGGATGTGGTGATGGTTGTACGTGGTATGGTGCCGCTGAGCTGTGCGCTTGAAAGTGGTGGAGACGGTGAACTTCCTGTTATGTGTGTTTTTCCACAGTGAAAATTTGGAGAAAAGGAAGGAAACTCTAGGACATGGGAGAAGAACTAAGGCAAGCCCCTGGGTCTTTAGGGCTCAAGACTGAGAGGGAGATCTGTCCCTGGGCACAGGGAACAGGGGCAGCACAAGGAGGAAGGAGGTTCCCCAGGACCCCAAGAGCTGGCAAAGGGGCTGAGGACAGGGTCCTGATGGGGGGGGGGGACACTGGAGGACAGTGAACCCCAAGAGGGGCCGAGGACAGGGCTCTGGGGGGGGGAGATACGAGAGGACAGTGAACCCCAAGAGGGAATGAGGACAGGGCTCTGGGGGGTGAGACACTGAAGGACAGTGAACCCCAAGAGGGGCCGAGGACAGGGCCCTGCACGTGGGAGACACTGGAGGACAGTGAACCCCAAGAGGGGCCGAGGACAGGGCCCTGTGGGGGGGGGAGACATTGGAGGACAGTGAGCCCCAAGAGGGGCTGAGGATAGGGCCCTGTGGGGGGCAACACTGGAGGATGGTGAACCCCAAGAGGAGCCGAGGACAGGGCTCTGGGTGGGGGGAGGGACACTGGAGGACAGTGAACCCCAAGAGGGAATGAGGACAGGGCTCTGGGGGTGAGACACTGAAGGACAGTGAACCCCAAGAGGGGCCGAGGACAGGACCTGGTGGGGGGGAGACACTGGAGGACACTGAACCCCAAGAGGGGCCAAGGACAGGGCTCTGGTTGGGGGAGACACTGGAGGATGATGAACCCCAAGAGGGAACAAGGACAGGGCCCTGGGGAGGAGACACTGGAAGACAGTGAACCCCAAGAGGGAATGAGGATAGGGCTCTGGGGGTGAGACTCTAGAGGACAGTGAACCCCAAGAGGGGTTGAGGACAGGACCCGGTGGGGGGGAGACACTGGAGGACAGTGAACCCCAAGAGGGGCTGAGGACAGGGCCCTGCGTGTGGGAGACACTGGAGGACAGTGAACCCCAAGAGGGGCCGAGGACAGGGCCCTGTGGGGGGGAGACATTGGAGGACAGTGAGCCCCAAGAGGGGCTGAGGATAGGGCCCTGTGGGGGGCAACACTGGAGGATGGTGAACCCCAAGAGGGGCCAAGGACAGGGCTCTGGGCAGGAGGAGACACTGGAGGACAGTGAACCCCAAGAGGGGCCGAGGACAGGGCCCTGTGGGGGGAGACACTGGAAGACAGTGAACCCTCTGAAGAGAAGAAGCAGCACCTGTCACAAGGTCACAGACATGAGAGATGCTCCAGGGAGGCCCAGTGACCGGGAACCTGAGAAAGCCTTGGATTCCTGAACACTGGACAAGGGACAGAACAGAGAAATGTCTCTGTAGCTTCTGCTCCCAGACAGACTGGAGAACACAGCCTTTGATCGTGCTTGAGTAGGATCAGGAACTGGGAGAGCCCAAGCTTTACAAAGGTCTCCATAAAACAAAGAAACCACTAAAAAACTCTACAGCGAGTCCTTCTGGAATAGAGACAGAAGACAAGGCAGGTGGGCAGGAGGAGACCAATCTGGCCTCATTCCCAAAGGATCTCAGGAGTGAAGCTGACTCTGACTTGAAGGTTTGGAGGGGGAACATTGCACCAGGAGGAAGTGTGTCACAGGCATAAAGCAATATTTGTGTTATTTTTAAATGACACACGGTTTCCCCAGGGAGAGAACATGAATGGAAATAAGGAAGTGACTGTCCAGCATCTCAGCTGACCCCGGCGGGTACGTAAAGCCCCCGGCCCAGGAGCCTCCACACCTGAACACCTCCCCTCTGCACCTGCGTCTCTGACCGACTCCGCCCAAAACCCACCAGAAACATGGGCTGCTGTGGCTGTTCTGGAGGCTGTGGCTCCGGCTGTGGGGGCTGTGGCTCCAGCTGTGGGGGCTGCGGCTCCGGCTGTGGGGGCTGTGGCTCCAGCTGCTGTGTGCCCGTGTGCTGCTGCAAGCCCGTGTGCTGCTGCAAGCCCGTGTGCTGCTGCAAGCCCGTGTGCTGCTGTGTGCCAGCCTGTGCCTGTTCCAGCGGCGGCTCGTGTGGGGGCTCCAAGGGAGGCTGTGGCTCCTGTGGGGGCTCCAAGGGAGGCTGTGGCTCCTGTGGGGGCTCCAAGGGGGGCTGTGGCTCCTGTGGGGGCTCCCAGTCCAGCTGCTGCAAGCCCGTGTGCTGCTGCAAGCCCGTGTGCTGCTGTGTGCCAGCCTGTGCCTGTTCCAGCGGCGGCTTGTGTGGGGGCTCCAAGGGAGGCTGTGGCTCCTGTGGGGGCTCCAAGGGGGGCTGTGGCTCGTGTGGGGGCTCCAAGGGAGGCTGTGGCTCGTGTGGGGGCTCCAAGGGGGGCTGTGGCTCCTGTGGGGGCTCCTGTGGGGGCTCCAAGGGGGGCTGTGGCTCCTGTGGGGGCTCCCAGTCCAGCTGCTGCAAGCCTCTGTGCTGCTGTGTGCCAGCCTGTCCCTGTTCCAGCTGTGGCTCGTGTGGGGGCTCCAAGGGAGGCTGTGGCTCATGTGGGGGCTCCAAGGGGGGCTGTGGCTCCTGTGGGGGCTCCAAGGGGGGCTGTGGCTCCTGTGGGGGCTCCCAGTCCAGCTGCTGCAAGCCTCTGTGCTGCTGTGTGCCAGCCTGTCCCTGTTCCAGCTGTGGCTCCTGTGGGGGCTCCAAGGGGGGCTGTGGCTCCTGTGGGGGCTCCCAGTCCAGCTGCTGCAAGCCTCTGTGCTGCTGTGTGCCAGCCTGTGCCTGTTCCAGCGGTGGCTCGCGTGGGGGCTCCAAGGGGGGCTGTGGCTCCTGTGGGGGCTCCAAGGGAGGCTGTGGCTCCTGTGGCTGCTGTCAGTCCAGCTGCTGTGTCCCTGTCTGCTGCTAGTGCAAGACCTGAGGCTCTGAGCCCAGACCTTGGGTTTCTCAATGTTTGGTGAAACCTGTCTTCTTGTGGTTTACCCGAATCAGCTCCTTTTCACGCATCCTCTCCTGAAGCTCACTTCTGGAGCCTTTATCTTTTGGCCTGTGGGCTACAGGCTGACAAGGACCCAGTCCCACAGCCATAGAAGACAGACATCATTCAGTTGGTGGGATGAGGTCCCTCTCGCCTTTTCTCGGGGAACTGTATTTCTCCTTTGCCTTTGTCGGTCTGCAGTCTCCTCAGGGTCTTGACCCCTGCACCCCTGTGCTGGGCTCTGGCCTGACCCGGGCTCTTACACATAGGACAAACTCCTGGCTTCAGTATCCTGAATTTACTCCACCCCCAAAACTTATCCTCTTGTCTGTCTGACCTCTGACTCCAGTGTGAGCGGCAGGGGAGTGGCAGACAGGGGTTCCCCTAAATCCTAGAGACCCTTTACCACCAAGAGTTGGGCCTTGCTCTATGGCATCTATGTTTGGCTGGCAACTGTTCCGGATCCCTCTGATTTGTGTATCGAGGCAGGAACTATACCATGAAATCCCTAAATAAGTACCCCCACACTCCATCACTGTGGTTCTTCATTATGGTGTCTGATTAGATGCGTCCCGTTCCCTTCCTGCTCTCCTCCCCTCCTCGGGCTCCCTTTGCGAGGTCAACATCATATTGTGCCCACCCACTCCTGTGACCAACCTGTGCATGCACGCCACCTGTCTTGGGCAGGCTGAGGGCAGGGCCAGGGGGTCAGGAACCACACGGCACCTGCTTCAAGGGTCTCATGGCCTTTGGAAAATCTGCAATCTGAGGCAACAGACAGAAGCCAGAATGTCTGTTTCTTTAAATTACAGAGTCAAGAGGAATTCAAAGGACGTGCGTGAGACCCCGGATACTTGACCTTGTTCCTCCCATAGATGGGTACGTTTGCCTGGCTCTGCGGCCCCTGTAGCCTGAGGACATCCTTGCAGACTCCAAACGTGGGAGCCCCTCCCTGGGTTCTGTGAAGCAAGTTGTGCAGGAGGTAAGACCCATTGCTGGGGAGGGGACGTGTCAGCAGCTGAGGCCCGTTCTGAGCTGTCCTCTGGTAGCCACCTGCCATGTGGGGCCGCTTAATTCAAGCTGAGAGAAAATCCTATGAAGGAAAGGCTTCGGTTCCTATTGCAAGTATGCAGCGGCCTCTTGTGGTCAGTGGGTGCACAGCACACACACAGCACGTTTCCTGCCCAAAGCAGAGAGCTGTTTGGACAGCTCTGGGGGAAGAGGAGACAGCTCCACGCCTGGTGCTCCACCCAGAACTCCAGGCTGGGGCCCTGAGCCACGATGTCTCCGTGTGGGTGTTAGGCAAGTGGGTACGGCTGCTGTTACTAATCATACTACACTGGTTGGTGTGAAACAAGAGAGCTCATTCTCTCTCACTTCTGGAGGCCAGATCCCAAATTGAGGCGTTAGGACCACAAGGGAGTCTCTAGGGGGAGAATCGGGAAAACCTTGTCCCACCTCTTGCCCATTTTCCAGTAGAGTATTTTTCCCGCTGTTACATTTGGAGAGTTCCTTGCGTATTTTGTAGCCAAACCGTTGGTTCCCCTTGTGATTGCCAAATGTTTTCTCTCTGTGCTTGTTTTTCCCCCTCTCTTAGCAGGACTTCCACGAGCAGCACTTCTAACTTTGATGAAGTCTGATTCATCTGGTTTCTCTTTTGTGGACTGTGTCTTGGTGCTATATCTAAGAATGCCTTGTTGGTCAAACCCTAGGTCATAAGGATTTTTCTGTTTTCTTCTGGGCATTTTATAGCTTTATGGTTTACATGCTGTGATATGTTTTGAGTTAATATTTAATAAAATATGAGGTTTAGGTCAAAATTCCTTTTCTCCTCTACAAATGTCCAATTATCCCAACGCTATTTTTGAAGTCTTCTACCATTGAATTCCTTTTGCATTTTGTCAAAAACCAGCTGGTCTTACGTGTATGGGTCTGTTTCTGGATTCTGGATTCCATTACCTTCTGTTCTCTATCTGTTACCTTCTGTTCTCTATCTGTTACATTCTGCTCTGTTACATTCTGTTCTGTTACCTTCTGTTTTCTATCTGTTACATTCTGTTCTCTGTTATATTCTGCTCTGTTACATTTGTTCTCTATCTGATACATTCTATTCTCTTATCCTCTATTTGTGACACCCTACTCTCTATTTTGTTACATTTAACTATGTGCCTTTCCTTTTTGGATGCCACACACTGTCTTGGTTTTTTGTAGCTATATAGTAAGTCTCCACATCAGGTAATGTTATTCATTTAACTATATTATTTTTCAAAATGGCTGTGACTATTTTAGTTTCTTTATCTTTCTATATAAATTTTACAATCAGTTTGTCTATATCTACAGAGAATCCTGCTTGGATTTTGTGGGAATTTCTTTCACTGTAGATCAATTTGGGAGAACTGACATGTTAGCTCTATTGAGTTTTTCAATCCATGAATATAGTGTATCCCTCTATTTATATAGATCTTCTTTGGTTTCCTTCATTAGCATTTTGCATTTTCAGCACACCGAGTCTAGATATTTTTGGCTACATTTATGCTTATGCATTTTATTTTTTAGAGCAACTGTAAATGATATTGTGCTTTAAATTTGGTTTCCAGTTGTTTGTTTCTATCATATAGACATTTTATTTTTGTGTGTTGACCTTGTGTCCTATGACCTTACTAAACTTGAAACTCATTGATTGACTCCAAGAGTTTTTGGTTTTGTTTGTAGCGTCCTTTAGGGTTATATACACGATCATGCCTTCCTGTGTGTAAAGTCCAGGAAAACTCAGCTCCCTGCAGGTTCTTGGATCACTGGGTTTCCTTGGAACTGTTCTCACCTCTGTGGCCTCCATTACAATTCCTTTTCTCCTACTCCTTCATTGTTCCCAGATGCTCATGCTCCCCAGGGCTCTGTCCTCGACTGCTCTTCTCTACACGCTATAATTGACCGTAAGGCTGACATTATCTGCCCTTGTTCATTCCTGGTTTTGTTGCCATGATCAGCGTTGATAGCTTCTGGATCTGCACCAAGAGCCTGAACTCCAGGATGGTCCATCTGACTGTACTTGCAACACCTCCATTTTGACATCTTGTGGATACTGTGGCTGTGACCTGTCCTCATCTCCCCAAACTTATCTTTCCTCTTGTGACAGGCAGAAGAATAAAATGACCCTTAATGACCCTCACCCTTCTATACGGTCATCTTGAGCATGGATGGAACCTGTAGTTCAGGTGAGATGTCACTGCTGTAGTTTTACTCTGCTGTGTGTGGTAAAAGGGACATCCGCAGATGTGATCAAGGCTCCTAATCAGCTGAGTTCATCAAACAGGAGACTCTGCTCGGTGGGCCTGCCCTAATTAGTGAGCTCTTACAAAGGGAGTCTAGTTTCTGGAGACAGAAGTTGAGAGACACACTCCTGCTGGCCTGGAGGGAACCAAACAGCGACATTGTGAAGTCTATGGGGGTCAAGGGCAAGGAGCCATGGGTGGTCTCTGGCAGCTGAGAATGGCCATGGGCTTGTGGCTCACAAGGAGGGGACCTCAACCCTGCAATTGCAACGAACACCCTGAGCAGGCTTGGGAGTTCCAGAAGAGAACCAAGTGCGGCTGATGCCCACACTGGCCTCATGACAGCCTGAGGAGAGGACCCAGCTTTGCTGTGCCTGGACTTCAGACCTTAGGGATGGAGATGATAAATGTGTGTTGTTTTAAGCCTCTGAGTTTGTGAGTTTGTTATACAGCCGTTGGAAACACATACACCTCCTCTTAGCACTGAGTCTCCTCTGCTCAATCCCCTGGAGCCCAGTCCTCACCCCCACACTGCCCTCATCTGACCAAATGCCAGTCCTGTAACGTCTCCTCATTATCTATTTGTTCCGCTGCTCTGCCCATGAGTGTAGGCTTTCAGTGACCCCCGCCTACCCAACGAGCTTACAGAAATCCCAGACACTCCCCCTGCAATCACCTGCTGGCTCTTTAACTTCCAGTGGAAGGATTGAGCTCCTGTGTCAGGCCTCAGCACTCTCTCTTCTCCTGTCCGTGTCCCTCTGTGAGTGGGTGGGCCAGACGCTGTGCACTTGGCCTGGATTGGACACTCAGTCTTCACAACACTGTGACTCCCATTTTATAGATCAGGAAACTGAGGCACCAGGAGGACATGTTACTTACCAAAGGCCACACAGTACCTGGTGCTGACTACCGAGCCTGTGCCCTCGTCCTCAGTCCCACGTGCCACGGGGCATGAGCCTGCATCCTCGGACGTGATCTCCCGGAGCCCCGCATAACTTTACCAAAGTCTTTATCTGAGGAAACCCTCTGTCCCACCTCCCTGCCCTTTCCTTGGGGCCTCCTCTCCTCTCAGATGGCCAGGGCCACTCTCTGCTGAGTCCCCTCCCAGGGTCCTTTGCAGGGGGTCCTGCCCCCCCCCCTCCTCTGCAAGACTGAGCAGGCCAGAGCAAGATACTCGGGGGAGAGTTATCAGACTGGGGGCGAAGACAGGGCAGACAGTAGTCAGAGAGAACTTTCCCGTGAGGAGGTGTCTTGTGCAGGAGTGTGTTTATTGCAGGACCTCACAATGCCCAGTTTGGACCCAAATGTGCAAGAAAAACAGCAGAAGTGAGAGAGGACTAGCAGATGGTCAGGGAGGCCCCTCGCTTGAAGAGTCCCGGGGGGCTCGGGGCTCAGGCTACAAGACGCTGTGAAGTTAGGGAGGGAGGAACACGGAACTCACCTTCCCGTGGTGCCAACTTTCCATTAGGAGGTGATGGGCACAAGGTTAATGCCCTCCCTCCCTGCCTCTGTAGGTAGCCGGACTGCTGAATGCCCGACTGTGGTGACTGAGCAAAGAATGCTCTGGAGGGTATGATGACATTATAGCTTTAGGGCTGTGGCATGCAGCCCAGGAGGCATCCTGAGAAATCTGAAATTGAGGGAATTACCTGAGCCTGTGGCCAACACCTTAGACCTTGCACTGGCAGTGGACGGGGACACAGCAGCTGGACTGGCAGAAGCCACAGGAGCCACAGCCCCCCTTGGAGCCTCCACAGAAGACAGAGCCTTCCTTGGAGCCCCCACAGGAGCCACAGATCCCCTTGGAGCCCCCACAGGAGCCACAGCCCCCCTTGGAGCCTCCACAGAAGACAGAGCCTCCCTTGGAGCCCCCACAGGAGCCACAGCCCCCCTTGGAGCCTCCACAGAAGACAGAGCCCCCCTTGGAGCCCCCACATGAGTCACAGCCCTCCTTGGAGCCCCCACACGAGCCACAGCCCCCCTTGGAGCCCCCACACGAGCCACAGCCCCCCTTGGAGCCCCCACACGAGCCACAGCTGGAACAGGGACAGGCTGGCACACAGCAGCACACGGGCTTGCAGCAGCTGGACTGGGAGCCCCCACAGGAGCCACAGCCCCCCTTGGAGCCCCCACACGAGCCACAGCTGGAACAGGCACAGGCTGGCACACAGCAGCACATGGGCACACAGCAGCTGGAGCCGCAGCCCCCACAGCCGGAGCCGCAGCCTCCGGAACAGCCACAGCAACCCATGGTTCTGGTGGGTTTTGGGCGGAGTCGGTCAGAGACGCAGGTGCAGAGGGGAGGTGTTCAGGTGTGGAGCCTCGTGGGCGGGGGGCCTTACGTACCCGCCTGCGTGTCTTATGGCCGCTTCCCTGTTCCTCTGAATGTACTTTCTCTAGGCAAAGTCTGCTTTTTTCTTTTATGTTGAAACAACCACACAAACATTTGTTTACAAGCACTTTTTATTTACCCCCTTCATCCCTGTCACCTGACCCTGGCAACATCTAGAGCTGGTGTTTCCAGTTCCGAGGGCTCAGAAGTAGGAGGCGTGCGCCAGGCTTGCGTCCAGGCGGCGCCTCCCGTGGCCCAGTGAAGGTTCCCTCGGGTCCAGCACGGGAACGCACGCCCGGTCCCTGCCGCCCTGGCACTGAGCTGTGGGCGTGGCCATTGCGCTGCGGGCGTGTCCCCGAGCTGTGGGCGTGTCCCTGGGCTATGGGCGAGGTCCCTGGGCTGTGGGCGTGTCCCCGAGCTGTGGGCGTGTCCCTGGGCTGTGGGCGTGGTCCCCGGGGCTGTGGGCGTGGCCCCTGTTCTTCTCTGGCTTCTTGTCCTGCCTGAGCTACCTGCTCCCTAGACCCGCCTTTCCCCTCCTAGACCTGAATGGGGGGACACTCTGTCCGCAGGGTGCAGAGACCAGGAACTGTGGGGGTACAGAAGCTTCCGGGTGGGTTAGGCTGGCATTCCAGGAAGCCAGTGTGCAGAGAGGAGGACGCAGGTGGTGTTGAGAAGGAGCCTCCCCCCGCCTCTAAAGCCCCTGACACAGCCCCTCCCCGGAGAGGCCCCTCCAGCTGCCCGGTGCCCCGTCCGCTTGCTCCTCTCCTGGTTGTGGGAGTTCAGCCACACGGGTCAGCGGTCCCAGGAGGTGCCCAAGCACCTCCAGGGGCAGCCTGGGTCTTGGCTCTGGTGTGCATGTGTGTTTTGTCTCTAAAGCACTGTTTACCCCCACGTGGCCCCTACTAGGGTTTCCCTGGGTGACGTAGTGGCAGCGGTGGTCCAAGGTGTCAGTCTCACTGCTATTCTGTGGGAGAGGTGCCTGCCGGCTCCCCTCCTCCTGCTGAAATAGAGAACATTTCCACTCCAGACATCTCCTTGTCAAACGTCCTGGGGACCCACCATCGTCGTCGTGGGTGTGGCAGCGACAGAAACGGGGTAGGGAGGCTGGCGCCCCCTGCGGCCCACATGCAAGGCGGTTCCGACAACAGTGAAACTTCATTCACTCGGAGTTTGCTGGTGACAGACATCTGCACATACACGATCGCTTGCACACGTACGGACCAACAGTGCAGCTGTCGACGGCGGGAGCCACCCAGCCCGGGCTTCTGTCGGCCCGCCATCCCCACGGCACACCTTCCACACCCCAGACAGTGGGTCCTGGTCAGCAGCCACCTCCACCAGAGCTCCCCTCGGGGCACACACACCCCATGCACCCCACACGTGCACGCTCGGCCCCTCTCTCCCTCGGTGTCCGTCTATCCCTCTCTCTTTGTCTCTGTCCATCTCTCTGTCTTGCTCTCCGTTTCTCCATCTCTGACTCTCTCAATGTGGACTCTACTGTGTTGCTGCCCGTGTTTTATTCATTCATGGTGACGGGTTTGCAGGTGTTCTCGCATACAAGGGATGTCAGGCTAAGTTCTGTTGTGCACCTGACCTTCCCCCAGACCCTTGTCTGTCTGGTTCCCTTCATGTTGCTTCCCGATCTGGGCTCTGACATCCCCCGAGGAGCTACTGTTTTGTGCCTTTGAACTATAATCGACTGTTCCAGACCCCAGAGCATGCACAGTTTGCAGGCTGCCCCCCCCCCCTCCCGCCCCAGAGCAGCCATGAGCTCAGGCTGCCCAAAGGCTAATAGGTCCACCCGACCCCTGCTCCCCACCCACTCTCCGGTTTCTCACAGAGCAACCAGCGTTATGAAGTTATCTGTTGTTTCCTGTTTGTCTCTTCAACTGGGATGTAAAACCCACACGGGCTGGTCCTGGGGCAGGGGTGCGGGAGGGAGGGCAGCCCGTGGAGGGGGGTGCATCTCTGGGCACTCGGGGCCCCCACCCCCGGCCTGGTTTCAGGTCTCTGTGATCTGGGAAAGTAAATAACACGGCTGGTTAGAGTTCTTAAGTGGTTACAGTGTAACCCAATAAGCTGTCATGGGATCGAGCCCCGGGTTAAATCGTGTCCCTTGGAATGGATGCTTATGACCTAACCCTGGTGC
The DNA here is from genome assembly GCF_046562875.1 of Panthera onca. NCBI lineage: Eukaryota > Metazoa > Chordata > Mammalia > Carnivora > Felidae > Panthera > Panthera onca. The sequence goes on from NW_027675831.1 coordinate 56,181, forward strand.
CTGGGAACGTGACCTTAGTTGCAGATAGGGTCTTTGCAGATACAATCTAATGAAGATGAGGTTGCTAGGACCTAATCCAACAGGACCCGTGTCCTCACAGGAAGAAGAGAGGCAGACACATGGGGGGTAGGAGACCGCAGGGCACAGGTGACATGGGCACAGGACTGATGCAGCCACCAGCGCAGGGACACCTGCAGCCCCAGGAGCTGGAAGAGACTGGAAGCGTCCTCTCCCAGAGCTTTCAGAGAGTGGCCCTGCCCACACCTTGATGTCGGGCTTTGGCCTCCTGACCGGGAGATATAACATTTCTGCCTTATGCCAGCAGCATGTGGTGACCTGTGACAGCAGCCTCAGGAAGGGACATGCCGTGTTCACTGAATGTGTGACTGTCTTTGAGCTGCCAGAGCGTGCAGCCTGGTGTCGTGGCAGCCATGGGACGTGGGCACGGCATGCGGCCCAGTGTCGTGGCAGCCGTGGGGACGTGGGCACAGTGTGTGGCCTGGTTCTGTGGCAGCTGCGGGGACGTGGGCACGATGTGCAGCCCAGTGCTGTGGCAGCCATGGGGACGTGGGGACAGATTGCTTTCTCTCTACATTGTGATGGTGGATGGAAGGCAAGGAGGAGTCCGGAAGAAAACCATTTCCCAGGGCCTGTGGGACCAGCACAAAGAGGGAGGTGACAGATGGGCTCCCTGCAGAGGGAGGTGAGGAGGAGGACACGGAGGGCTCAGTGCCCCGGGCTCTGTCCTGGGCAGCACGTCAGTGGGGGGACCCGGTGGGAACCTGGGCCTCTGCCCTCCCCCACCGCCGAGGCCCCTCCGGGATCCTGGTTTGGGTGCGTGCAACCCACAGGACGTGTCCACCCTAATTCCATAGCCGCCGGCCCCTCTTTATGGACGTGACTCTCTAAACTATGTCCGGAATGCGATTTTAAAGCTTCCTCCTAGCTAATGGGTTAACCATCTCAGAGTGTTGTTTTGTTCGCCCGGCCGGTCCCGCTGCTGCTTTTCCTGTTGTTCCGTGATCCCGAGCAAGCGGCTTGTCACGGCTGCAGGCTCTGGGTCGTCTTCTCCTTGACCCCGTAACCCTGGGGGAGGGGGGGGTGGGGTGGTGAGGCCGTGATGGCTCCTGGTCTGCTGTGAAGAAACTGAAGCACAGAGAGGTCGGGCTGTTTCCCAGGGGCCCACGGTGACCAGGCGGTGGACCTGACGCTTGACTCCAGGCCTCGGGTCCAGAACCCACTGTCTTCACCCCGGGGCCAGTGGTTCTCAAACTGGGGTCCCCGACACCCCTTTGGGGTGTCAGGAAGTCCACATGAAGCCAACAGCATGGGTGGGGGGACTCTGTTTCTGGGTCAAGAGATACAGACTGTCCTATTCCAGAAGACAGCAGGCTAAGAGCCGTGCTGCAGGGGGTCTAGGGCTGGGCATGGTCATTGCCTGGGGAGTGCAGTGGATTTCCTGGCCACTTGAGGCCCATGGCCATTATTCAGATCTTTCACTGGTAGCAGAGAGGGACACAGCAGCTGGAGTTGCAACCCCCACAGCTGGAGCCATAGCCTCTGAAACAGCCACAGCAGCCCATGGTTCTGGTGGGTTTTGGGCGGAGTGGGTCAGAGACGCAGGTGCAGAGGGGAGGTGTTCAGGTGTGGAGCCTCCTGGGCCGGGGGCTTCACGTACCCTCCGGGGTCAGGTGAGACGCTGGACAGACACTTCCTGGTCCCTGTTTGTGCCACTCCCCCAGGGAAATTTTGTTTGTTTTATTTGTTTTCTTAAACTTTAAAAACGCCCATTCTTCTTCTGCGTTGTTTTGCACTTTTTTCCAGAGTACTCTGGCTTGACCTGACTTGCTCGGGCCGGGTCCACGTGTCACGGGCGAGAAGCACCAGGGCCCTCGGGACTCAGCCGGAGGCCTGCATGGCTCCTGCCTGATCCAGACCAGGGTCGTAGTCCTGACCTGCCTCCAAGGCTGGACCTTGGATGGTCAGATGGGGACCATCTCAGGGGATCAAGAGCGAGATGGACCCTGGGGAACAGGAGGGCTGGATGGGTGGGGAGGGCGGGGAGGGCGGCTCGGCTGGGCCCCAGGCAGACGTGCCAAAGCACTAAACTCTGTGTAGCTAGAGCTGCAGCGGCAGGAGGGGTCGGGGCGACGAAGCCTGAGCATCCCCCCCACTCTGCCCACCCCCACCCCCAGCCCTTCGAGGGTCCTATTTGCACAGACATGAGTTGGCACTTAGTTGCTCCGAAGCATCAATTAGTGCACTGGCAGGACCCCATCATTCAAGGACGCAGTGCACCGCCCCCAGCAACCTGCACCCCCTGCCCGCTGCCCCTGCCCCCCACCCCCGGGAGGCGCCAGCCCTGGGCCCAGAGGAACCCGGGCTGCTTTCCTTTGCTGGAGACCTTGCAGACAGGGGGTTTCCAGCCCCAACCCAGATGGCTCGGGGATCACTGTTGCAGGTTTGGTTTGCCCAGAGCTGGCACCCCAGCACCACCAAGGCCGGCCACCTGTAAGGAGATCTGCCGCGTGGCACTTTGCTGGGGTCTCATGCTCAGCCGGGGTGGCCGCCTTCCTGCCAAGACCATGTTGACACCCAGCGGGCGGTCCCTGTGGGAGCAGTGCAGACCAGGGGGTGAGCAGACCCGGTCCTTTGCCATGTTCACGGAGCTCATCCCACAGCCCCCAGGGGTAGATGTCATCATGACCCCCATTTTACAGATAAGGACACTGAGGCACGGAGCCCAGGACACACAGCCAGCAAGCAGAGGAGCCCCATTTCCGGGGGCGGCTGGTCTGGTCTGCAGGCTGTGACCGGCGCCTGGGGCCACCTTGTGGTCAAAGCAAGAATTGCTCTTGTGTGTCCAGGTGGTCAGGGTGAGCCAGGCACCAGACCAGCGGCCCTTATGCACCCCCCTCCCCCGACCAATTCTCCCAGGGTCCTGAGCCTCAGTGAGGATTCTCTTTCCATCAGCCGCGGGTCTGGCCCGGTCTCTCTTTCTCTGGGACAATGAACAGCGTGTAGCCAGGGTGTTTCTGTCTTCGCCCTGATAGCCAGGAAGTTCGGGATGTTGTTGTGGGGAAAACAGTGAGTCTGAAACCATTCAGCTCTGGTTTTCAATCCCGGCCTGTCCTCAGACGAGCCAGTGTGGGGCTGTGTGGGGGTCCAGCCCGATGAGGCGACCCGAGGGCAGGGTCTGGGGACCCTTGCAAGAGGCGGGCTGGGAGGGCTGCGGGAGGGTGGGGACCAGGACCAAGATGCATTTCATGGCACGTGTGAAAGCGTCGGATGTGGGCCCCGAGGTCCTCACGGGGCAGCGCTGGGGGCACAGGTCTGAGCCGCGGTGAGGACAAGGCTCGATGGGGAGCCCTCTGCCGAAGGTGGTCTCAGGCTGGCGAGGACGTGGGCCAGGGTCCCGCTTGGCTGTTAGCCTGCATACGCGGCTACTTGCCCATGAGCTTGACTCTCTCCGGGTGACTGTGTGGTCCTCGTCTGGGACCGGCCGCACCCTGGAAATAGCCAAACCGTGCCTCTGTCTCTCAGAACTTGCTGTGACCAGAGGGTCGGCCTCTGGCACTGGCCCTGGGCGGAGACCCCCACCGTGGGGGGGGGGTGGCGGGAAGGGAGGCTCGGCTGTGCCCTGAGGGGCTGCGGCGGCTGCTGGGAAGCCAGGGTGCCCCATGTGGCTGGCTTGGGCGCAGGACCACAGTTAAGGCGGGCGTCAGTCATGAGGCCCTGGCTCTTTGGGGCCAGGATTATAGTTCGGCTTTCTGGACTTCTTGCCGGAGATCAGGGTCTGACTTCCCGCACTTCTGGCTTAGGCGGCCGGCTGGTTCCTGATAGTGACCGTGGGCGTGGGCGGCTTCCCGGGTGTCCGGCAGGGTGTGCCTGAGCCCTGGAGCTGCTCCTTGCCTGGACATCGTCTCTGTGGATGTTCCGTCCCCAGCACCGTATCGCTTTCACGTGTTATCAAAATCTTGCCATCCACGGCGACGTGGATGGCCCTTGAGGCTGCTCTGCCGGTGACATAAGCCAGAAGCGGAAGGACAAACACCACATGATTGCACTTATGTGTGGAATCTTAAATAAGAAATAAACACGCAGAAACAGAGAACAGATTGGTGGTTGCCAGAGGCGGGCTGGGGGCTCGGGGGGCGCGGTGAATGGAGGTGGTCAGAAGGCACACGTTTCCAGTTGTGAGGTAAATAAGGAGAAATATCTGTGCACGTGTATGTAAAACGCCAACCAGGGCCAAAGGTTACAGTGAAAGTGGGCAAAGGCCTCCCTCTCCCTCAGCCCCAGGCCCCACCCGGGGATATCTCTCTGTCTCTTTCTCTGTCTCTGTCTCTCTCCCTCTGTCTGTCTCTGTCTCTCTGGCTCTCTGTCCCTCTGCCTCTGTCTCTCTCTGTCTTTCTCTCTCTGGCCCTGGCTCTGTCTCTGTCTCTCTGTTTATCTCTGTATCTCTATCTCTGGCCCTAGCTCTGTCTCTATGTCTGTCTGTCTCTCTGTGTCTGGCCCTGTCTCTGTCTCTATCTCTTTCTCTGTCTCTGTCTCTCTCTGTCTTTCTCTCTCTGGCCCTGTCTCTGTCTCTGTCTCTATCTCTTTCTCTGTCTCTGTCTCTCTCCCTCTGTCTCTGTCTCTCTGGCTCTCTGTCCCTCTGCCTCTGTCTCTCTCTGTCTTTCTCTCTCTGGCCCTGTCTCTGTCTCTGTCTCTCTGTTTATCTCTGTATCTCTATCTCTGGCCCTAGCTCCGTCTCTATGTCTGTCTATCTCTCTGTCTCTGGCCCTGGCTCTGTCTCTGTCTCTATCTCTTTCTCTGCTTCTGTCTCTCTCCCACTGTCTATCTATCTCTGTCTCTCTGTCTCTGGCTCTCTCTGTCTCTCTTTGGCTCTCTCTATCTCCATCTCTTTCTCTCTGTCTCTGTCTCTTGTCTTACCTGCCCTCCATCTGGACTGCCCTCTCTCGTCCTGTGCCCTCTACTGGTGAAGCAGTTTCGCATCTTGTGATGGTTCCCGTGGATGTCCACTTGCCACCCGAGACCCTCCCGTCACCTTCCAGAGACGCTGAGCCCTTTGTGGTTCTCTGCGTGTGGCACCTGGTTCACCTGAGTCTGCTTGGGCTGTGGTACACACATCACACACGGGGCTCCCACTGCAGAAGGTCACCGTCCCCCTGTCCCGGAGGCCGGAGCCTGAGGTCCAGGCGTGGGCAGGTCCAGGCCTCCCGAGGCCTCTCTCCTTGTGTGTGGACGGCCGTCCTCTCCCTGTGTCCTCACGGGGGTCGTCCCTCCATGCGTGTCTGTGTCCTGATCCCCTCTTCTTACAAGGACCCCGGTCATACGGGATCAGGACCCACCCTGGTGACCGAGTGTTACCTCGGTCACCTCTGTGAAGACCCGTCTCCAGATACGGTCACGTCCTGGGATGCTGGGTATTGGGGCTTCAACGTGAGTTTGGGGGACACAGTTCAGCCCGCAGCGGTGCTTTGAACATCCCTCTCTTGGGATGTCTTTTCTTCCTTGCTGACTGGGGAGCCCCCTGCCAGTGGAGAGCTTCGCGGGCAACAGCTGCGAAGGCCTCCAGGCCCTGCTTCCATGTAAACCCTGCCCTGCTTCTTGCCACCTCCCGGGAAGGTCTCTGCAAAGAGTCCCAGGGATGGGCCGGGATCCCCTAAGACGGGCCGAGTTACGCCTTGGCGAGCCTGGGGCCTGGCACCCTCCCGGCCACGGGGGGAGGAGGCGTGCACCTGCACGGCCCCCAGGTGGCCCGCCTGGGCATCAGGACGCAGGAAGTGGCGCCGGAGGGCAGGCCCCGGGGCCAGTGACCAGAGCCACGGGGGGCAGGATCCCCTGTCCGTAGCTGCGGGAGAAGCACCCGAGTGAGAGGTGGGTGTTAGGGTGGACAGTGTATTCATTTACAGGGGTCGTGGCATCCCGCTGGGGCCCTAACAGAATCAGGCCAAGTGCCGTGGGTCGCCCGTGGGAGAGGCCGGCAGTTCCCCGTGGAGGTCCTGTGGCCCGGTGACCTCCTGGACCGCGGGGCCGGCCTCTGCCTTCCTGTGACGAAGGTCGGGCGGCGTGGGGAGGGGGTGGGGGTCAGGCTGCACGAGAGGCAGGGGGGCTGACGTCAGGCGGGACCGACGGGGGGCGCTGGTGACGGCAGGGTCTCCGCGGGGCCAGGAGGGGTCGGCAGTTCCCATCGCTGCTTTCCGGGTGACCTCCGCCTGCACCCTCCACACCCTGTGAGAAGGCCCCTTGCCTTGAGTTTCATGTAAACACGTAGGGCCATAAATCCTCTCTATGTCTGTACCATTTCAAGCCTGTCAAGCTGGTTTTGATGTAAAATCTCTTCTAAATGCCTTATGGGGCGGCATGTTTTTAAAGTTCCAGAAATGTGGGGCTTTTACAGTTATCTTTGCGATAATGATTTTCAAAAGTCATTGAGTGCTTGGAGAACATTCCATTCAACTGGGCCGAGACCAGCCGTATAGTGCGTACGTGGATGGCCATACTGAGGTCTGATATGGGCTCACAAATGCCCACTCTTCGATCACTGGGTGTCAGAGGCTATACGTACCCAGTGGATTTAACCTACTCACCGTGCACTTCAAACTTGCTATGAACTTGCTGACCTTTACTGACCATTGGATCCCAAAGTAACTGAGAGACGTGCTAAAATTTCCCACCTTGGGAGTGGATTTGCTGAATTCTCCCAAACACTCTCGGCATACCCTTGCCTTGGGGCCGTTGCACCGGCTGGCCAAGAGGGTGCTTCCCTGGGAGGCACATGGCTCGCTGCTTTGCTGAGTGTTTAAGGACGCGTTCCCGAGGAGGCCCGCCCTAACCATCCTTTAACATGGACCACCTTCCCTGTTTCACCTTCTTCCTTTGGAACACTCTGGAGTTTAATGGCCCATTTTTGCTTTTTGTCGAGACCGAGATTTTGTTGCTTTTACGCTCCATCGCGTCCCTAGCGTCTGGATAGCTCCAGGCACAAAGAAGATGCCTGATGAGCGTTTGTTGGAAGGCTGACTTTTCCTGAGGCTCACTGTCCTGAGTGAGAATGTATGCGCTTCTGTTTATCTCATTTGGAACTCAGGAATCTATTAGCATTTTTCATAAATTCTCGAAAATTCTCCCACATTGTCTCTGAGTGTTGTCTCCCCCCTCATCACGTCCGTTACCTCCTCTGGGAGTCTGGCTGTTTGCGTGCTGGACTTTCTCGCTCAATCTTCCGTGCCTACTCGCAGATTCCCCGTGTGTTTGTGTCCACACTGCATTACAGATAACGTCTCCATGCTTATCTGCCCATTAATTTTCTTTTCATCTGGCCTCGCCAGACCCAATGAGTTTTGTTTTGTTTTTGATGTCACCAAAAATTAGCTTATTAAATTGAAAGTTAGGTCTTTTAATAGCCATACAAGTAAAAAAAATTAAGAGCTTTGTGAAGGTGTAATTGACACATAATAAACCACACATAATTCAGTTATTATGGTTTTCATTTACAGAATTTCTGTGCTTACTGTTCCAATAGCTTGGTTGGGTTTAGGCTCACCTACCTCTCGCTCCTGTTTTCAGTCGGGTCTTTTATTTACTTTTTTAGTTCTTTCTAAAGTTCTTATTTTGTACTGTGTCTGATAACTTCAGTAACCAGAGCTCTCGCTTGACTGATTCTTCTGTTTGTAGCTGCAGCTGGCTCTGTCTCGTGTGGCCCTGTGTGTGTGTGCTGTGATTTTCGGGTTCTGGCTCCTTGGAACTTCGTCTGGGGCATCTCCGACACTTGCTTAAGGGCGAGGGCAGACCAGGTCGGGCTGCAGGTGCTTGGGAGGATGGGCTTCCGACAAGTGTCGGGGAGGACGTTTTCTCGCCTCTACCCTGGGCCAACGGTGTCCCGATGACCTTCCTGGTGTCACTCGTGCCTGTTTCTGGCCTTCGTGGATTCAGAACTCCCTCAGTTGTTGGCTCTGAGGATTCTTTACTTTTTGAACAGCTCGGTGACCTTTAAAAAGTCATTTTGTAATCCGGCACCTTCAGGAGTTTTCATGGGAGGGCTGTGGTTGGCGTCTGGTCAACCTTACTAAACAAACTTACTAAAACTGAAGCTCAGAAGAACGTCTAGAAATTTCCACGTTGTTGAGCTGACACGCTCTCATTGTGGTTCGGTCAGGCGCCCACTGCCCGGGGGTCTGTGAGGAGCTGCCCCGAGAGCTTCCAGGCCCGCGTGGCCCCCTCCCTGCTGCCTGCCTTGCCCACGAGCCCCAGTGTGTGTGAGCTCCACTGTTCTCTCACGGCCAAGTCCTGAGCCCAGGGCCTCAGAGCGGGGCCTCCCGTGGGAATGGGGCCGTTGCAGACACAATGAGTTAAGAGGAAGTCATGCTGCACTGGGAGACCCCAGATCCAACAAGACTGGTCTCCTTCCATAAAAGGGACATGTGGACACAGAGATGAGACACGCATGGGGGGATGGCACCGTGAGGACACAGGACACTGGGAGAGGACGGCCGTCCACACACAAGGAGAGAGGACTCGGGAGGACCCGGCCCTGCCCATGCCTGGACCTCGGGCTCCGGCCTCCAGGACCGGGGGACGGTGACCGTCTGTGGTTGAAGCCACGGTCCGTGGTGCTTTGTTAAGGTGGCTCCAGCAAACTAATATCAGAGGGATCATGGCGGGGCTGGGGTGTTGGACCCAAAGCACAGGAGTGGGATTGTATAAATGTTATGCATGTTTGTAATCACATGGAAGCTGAAACACAGACTCAAGGGCAAACTTTCAGGAGGCACTGGATGTATTTATTTAGAAGATCTGGACTGAACGCTTACCAGACAATCCCAGCAATGAGCACAGGACCTGAACCCTGGCCAAGAAGGAAGCGAAGGGCTTGGAGACCCCTTCCCTCAGGGAGGAGCCCGGCACCAATGCCTCTGTGTCCTGCAGCTAGAACTCAAGGGTGACCCCGGCTCGGGCAGCCCAAGTGGGGTGGAGAGGGAGGGACGCAGGCGCCGGGGGCAGGAGGGCTGGGGAGAGGGCCAGCAGGGGCCCCAGCCAGAGGGCATCTGACTCGCGATGCTCCCGGACGGCTCACTGGAGGCACCCAGCGGCCCCGAGAGGTGTGGAGGTGAGATCAGGAATGGTGTGGGAGGGGACAGGGTGCTGGGGGCCCTTGTGGCTGGAGGGCTGCAGAGCTGAGTGCTGAGGGCTGGCCACCAGGTGCCACAGTCCAGAGGACAACGACCCACGGGTGTGCTATAGGAGTTCAGGACACTGGCCATTGCTACAGAGCCTGCGGGTGCAGGGACCGCCTGGACCAGTGGCCACACCTCAGACCTTGCACTGGCAGCAGATGGGGACACAGCAACTGGACTGTTCACAGCCACAGGAGCCACAGGAGCCACCCCCCTTGGAGCCCCCACAGGAGCTATAGATACATGTAATTATTATGTACAGTAATATGTTGGGGTGCGGCCGGTGTAGTGGTAGAGCTGGGCTGTCAGGCGGGCGAGCTCATCCAGGGGGACGTGATGTTAGATGTGTCGGCGCCTCTGTGACTATTTTCAGGACATGACAGCCCTGCCTGGGCCCTGGGGACACGGGTGTGGGGTGCCAGGGTCACCAGGCACCAGCCTTGACTGGACCTGGAGTCTGGGCCGGGCGCTGGTTTGGGCACTGAGGGAGGGTCTTGGTCCTGCATTTCCGAGCGGTCGAGGAGCCGCTCCCGAAACAAGGGGATGACGTAGGGGTGGAGCCAGGGCCACCGGGGCCCCACTTTTCTTTCCATGCCACCAGCTGCCACCGGTTGTGCCTTTGAAACCCACATGGATCTAAGCGGTACCAGGGTCACCGCCACCGCAGAACATCCACGGCACTTTCCACGTGCCGGGCCCTCTGCCGTGCTCCCGCAGTCACAGACTCCGAGTGTTGGCTTCTCCCTTGGGGGTCACTGCAAAGCCCCAGCCTGCACGTGTGGCCCACCCTGTGAGACCTCACTGAGGGATACGTTCGAGGTGGGTATTTTTTTTTAAGTTTATTTATGTTGAGAAACACAAGACAGTGTGAGTGGGGTAGGGGGGTAGGGGCAGAGAGAAAAGGAGAGAGACAGAGAGAGAGAGAGAGAGAGAGAGAGAGAGAGACCCAAGCAGGCTCCATGCTGCCAGTGCAGAGCCAGACCCGGGGCTCGAACCCACGAAACCATGAGACCATGACCTGAGCCGAAACCAAGAGTTGGGCACTTAACCGACTGAGCCCCCAGGTGCCCTGACACGGGTTAGGTTTCAATTTGAGTTTTAACTCAGCAGCTGGGGCTGAGAAGTCTGAGGCTCTCACGTGTCTGGGCTCACTCCAGCCCTGGCCTCCTGGCTTTGTTCGAGTATCCTTGAGCTAACCTCTTGCTTACAGTGCTCTGCGAAGTGCGGCCACGATGACCCACGCAGAGCAGCACTGAGCTTGCAGGGTCTTTGCCCGGACACACGTGATCTGGAACAGTGATGCCAAGTCCACACTAACCATGCTTCCAGCCCCTGCAAACAATTTCCTCTCCGTCCCCACCTGGCCACTGAACCAAGGCCACAACGCTGTGCTCTCCTTATACTACGTTCCTGGGTCAGCCGGGACGGTCAGTCATGCTGCCAACTAGCCGCCCCCACAGTTCAGTGCTTATTTCTTGCTCGCGCTCCACGCCACCGCCCGCCGGCGGCCGGGTCACTGCACTTCCTCCCTCGGGGCTCGGGCTGGGGGAGCAGCCGCTCTGGGAACGCCAGCGGTTGCCCTGGAGGAAGGAACAGTGCACGTGGGAAATTGCACTTAAGTTTCTGCTCACGAGCTCACACAAATCACATGGCTGTGCCCAGCTGCAGGAAGACCTCGGGGGCCACCTGCCCCTTGCCCTCTGACCCTGTCCCCAGGAAAGGAGATCCAAGGGGTCTGTAAATAGCCTGAATTGAGCGTTCTGCACAGTAGCCCTGTCAGCAGTGTACGTGGTTTGAGCTAATGGCCTTAAGCGCCTACCTTTTTGACTCACGGATGCATTTATTTTTTTTTATTTATTTTTTTAACGTTTATTTATTTTTGAGACAGAGAGAGACAGAGCATGAACGGGGGAGGGTCAGAGAGAGGGACACACAGAATCTGAAACAGGTTCCAGGCTCCGAACTGTCAGCACAGAGCCCGACGTGGGGCTCGAACTCACGGACCGCGAGATCATGACCTGAGCTGAAGTCGGCTGCTTAACCGACTGAGCCACCCAGGCCCCCATCATGGATGCATTTAAAGCTAGAAGTTGTTTCTATACCTGATTGGGTCGTGGTCAATAGATTCGATACGTACAGTGTGGTCGCCAGAAGGTAGACTTTGTGTATCCGACAAAGCACATATTTTCCTTATTTCCTCTTGTTCAGAATAACAGATTGATTCCCAACATCCTCCAAGGACACCTGAGGACCGTGCCTATCTTTTCCAACTTTAAGGAGGGGTGATTGATGAAGACGGCATGAATTTTGCTCATACAGTGTGACGTTTGGGTGCGCAAACACGTAGTGAGGTGGTTACCACTGCCCAGGCAACACCCGTCACCTCGCATACCTACCCTCCCGTGTTTTGCAGGGAGAACATTTAGGATCTTCTCCCTCGCAGCTCCCCAGAGCACAATGCAGCACCATCGACCGTAGTCACCGAGGCGTGCGTTAGGTCCCGCAAATGGAAGGTGGCCTCTTCTGACCAAAGTCTCCTCCTCTCCCTGCAGCCCGAGCCCAGGGCAGCCACTCTTCTATAATTTGTTACTGTGACTTCAATGTTGTTAGATGCCACATATGGGGGAATTGATGCAGTATCTGTCCTTCTGCGTCTGGCTCGTTTCACTGAGCAATGTCCTCCAGGCCCGTCCATGTGGTCGCAAATGTCAGGGTTTCCCTTTTTTTTAAATATTGTATAATAGTTCACTGTGCTTGTAAACTATACCTTCTTTATGCATTCATCTGTTGGCAGACACTGAGGATGCTTTTGTATCTTGATGAAGTGCTGCTTGAACGTGGTGGGGGGGGGGCCTGTATCTCTTCAAGCTAGTGACTTCATTTCCTTTGACAAATACCCTGTAGTGGAATTGCTGGGTCGTAGGGTAGATCTATTTTTCACTTTTTTTTAAAAAATTTTTTTTTACGTTTATTTTTGAGACAGAGAGAGACAGAGCATGAACGGGGGAGGGGCAGACAGAGAGGGAGACACAGAATCGGAAACGGGCTCCAGGCTCTGAGCCGTCAGCCTAGAGCCCGATGTGGGGCTCGAACTCACGGACCGCGAGATTGTGACCTGAGCCAAAGTCGGCCGCTTAACCGACTGAGCCCCCCAGGCGCCCCTATTTTTCACTTTTTGAGGACACTCCACACTGTTTCCCACAGTGGCCGCACCAGTTTGCATTCCCACCAGCAGTGCACAAGAGTTCCCTTTTCTCCACATCCTCGCCAACACTTTCGACTTCTTGTCTTTTTGATCCTAGCCTTTCTGACAGGTGTGAGGCGAGATTTCACTGTGGCTTTGACTTGCATTTCCCCAATGGTGACTGAGAAGGAGTAACTTTTGCATGTACCTGTTGGCCATCGTGTGTGTTCTTTGGAAAAATGTCTGTTCAGGCCCTTTGCCCATTTTTGAATAGTTACTTGGGTTTTTGCTCTTGAGCTGTGTGAACTCCTTACATGTTTTGGATAGTAACCCCTTATCACAGATATGGTTTACAAATATTTTCTCCCATTCTGTAGGTTGTCTTTTCACTCTGTTGATTGTGCGTGTGTGTTTGTTTGTTTTTGCTGTGCAGAAATTTTTAGTTTGATTTTTCATTTTTGCTTTCCCTTTTGAGCTCTCCTTTGACTCATTGGTGGTTCAGGAGTGTGCTGACTTCCACCTATGTGTGAATGTTTCCATTTTCTTCCTGTTACTCATTTCTAGTTTCATGCCACTGCTGTTAGAGAAAATACTTGATATGATTTCTATCATCTTAAATTCAAGATTTGTTCCAAAGAGCCTGTGTGGCTCAGTTGGTTAAGCCTCTGACTCTTGATTTCGGCTCAGGTCTGATCTCCTTGTTCATTAGATTGAGCCCCGTGTCGTGCTCTGCACTGACAGTGTGGAGCCTGCTTGGGATTCTCCCTCTCCCTCCCTGGGCCTGCCCACTCATGCTCTCTCTCTCTCTCAAAATAAATAAATGAACTTTTTTTTAAAAAAAAGACTTGTTTTGTAGACTAATATGATCTACCCTGAAAAATGTTCCATGCCACTTAAGAAGAATGTGTATTCTGCTGTTCTGTCCCAGTCTGTTAGGTCCATTTGGTCTAACATAGAGTTCAAGTCCAATGTTTCCTCGTTGTTGTTCTGTGTTGAGTGATCTCCTGATTGATGAAAGGGGGTATTGAAGGGCTCTACTGTTATTGTGTCACTACCACCACTTCCAGATTCACTAGCATTTGTTCACTATACGCAGGTGTTCTGATGTTGGGTGGATAAATATTCACAATGTTCTATCCTCTGAGGAATTGACTCTTTGCGGTCATATAACGGCTTTCCTTGTCTCTTCTCACTGTTTTCACTTGAATCTACTTTCTCTGATGGAAGTACAGTTGCCCCTGCTCTCTTTTCCTTTGTATTTGCAGGAAATACCTTTCTCCTTCCCTTCACTTTAAGCCTATGTATGATTTTCAAGCTGAAGTGAGTTGCTTATAGGAGCAGAGAGTTGGGTCTTTTTTTTTTTTTTTTTTTTTTTTTTAATCCTTTCAGCCACTCTACCCTCTTTTGAAGAATTTAATCCATTTACATTTAAAGCATTATCGGTAGGTAGGAACTGGTGTCATTGGGTTAATTACTTTCTGACTGTTTTATAGCTCCTTGGTTCCTTTCTTGGTCTCTTCCTTTGGGATTTGATAATTTTCTGTAATGAAATACTTTGAACCTGTCTCTATCTTTTGCGTATCTGCTGTAAGGTGTGTGTGTGTGTGTGTGTGTGTGTGTGTGTGTGTGTGTGTGTTTACCATGACGCTTACATAAAACATCTTATAGTTATGACACTATGCATCTTGCATACTATCTGTATTACTATCTGCACACTACCATGTGCTCATAGATTTGAGCATAATTGATGTGAATCAGTCCATTAAAAGTTGGTGTTCACATTACCCCGAATTTGTCTACTGGAGATCTCTTTGAGTTTGATGCCATGCTTCTTTTGACATGACCCGAGTAGTCTTTGTTACTTTGCTTTCTGGGATGATGAGATATTCCAGGTACATCTTGTTCATTTCCAACCCAATTTCTGCAGAGAACCCAGGTTCCATGTAGATACAAGACATGGCCTGTGGCAACATCAGGCTCGGCACAGGGAATGCTTCTTGCTGCTGGGTTGGCCATGTTTCCAGGTCTTTCAAAGAGATAGGAAACTATTTTTTTAAGATGATATACACTATAATTTCATATTGACATCTTTAATTCAAATTCAGCACTGTGGGGTTTTTATTCAATTTTTCAGTCCCACACACACAACCTCAGTTTCTAGTCCCAACCTACTTGTGCCTTTGCTCCCCCATGAGGCCTTCACAACTGTCTCAGAGTAACCATACCAATGCTACCACCAACAAAATGGTTAGTGAAAACAGCTTAAGATTTCTATTTTTGTGTTTTTGTATGCTTGGGGCACAGCCCACCAGGAGATTACTGTGTTTCCAAATAACTTGGAATAACCCATCTTTATTAATACGCCTTTTAAGAATTTTGAAAGAATGTGGTTGGAGGTCTCAAAGTAACAAGGGAGGCCTCAGAGTGTGATTTCCCAGGGTCCTTGGTCTGGGACACAGCCACTGTTTTTCTTTTTCTTGACAATCCCTTATGTATTATGCAGATTGGGACAGACAGGTGCAGGGCAAGGACACAGATATGGAAGATGAACTCTCTTCCTCAGGCCAGTGTCCAAGTTTCCTGTGGCAAGAGCCTGGTTGCACCATAGCCCTACAGCCCCTGGCCATTTGATCAAGACCGAGGAATTCAGCTTTGCCTGCAGTTGGAAGAGAAGGAGGGGGGTGGCAGAGGCCTGGACCAGGGGAAGGCAGAGGCTAGAACTCCAGGACTTGGCCACAGCTGCGGGTCCCTGTTGGCCTGGCCTTGGAGACTCTCCTGTCGCCATCACATCAGTGGCTGGGGAGATGTGAGGAAGCAAGCCTCCTGAGGAAAGAAGAGACAGACCACGGAGGAGGTGTGAGGCCACGGTGACTGCCAGCTGCAACCCGATGGTGGGTATTAGCACCCCCAACAGACCCACCAACCCCCTCAAGTCTGGAATAGAATGAGAACAACAGCAGTGACCATAGAATAGGAATGGCCAATGACAGAAATGCACAAGCCATGGGTTACAATTTGTCAAGGTGATGTTTTTACTGATTTGCAACAGAGGGTTTGAGAGAAAGCAGAGGGTTTGACATGCGAGGCAGCTGCATGGAAGTCCTTGACCCACAGCCTGTTCCAAGTGGAACAGTGACTGGAGGAAAACAGGACTTCATTGGAGTACATGCCTCTCAGTGGACTGTCCAACAGGAGGTCGGGGAGGGGGGAAGGGACGTGTAGCCAGGGAATGACGTGGGAAGGGATTTGTCAGGAGACATTGGATACTAGAGTGCCTTCTCCCAAGGAACTGGCAGCCAAATGTAGCTTCTTTCTACAAGGGTGATGGACCCTGAGGTGTGGTTTGGTACTTAGCATCAAAACATGGGTCATACTTGGGAAACCTGGATCAGCAGGAGGTACCTGAGACCTGAGATCAGAGCCTCAGACCTTGCACTGGCAGCAGATGGGGACACAGCAGCTGCACCGGCTGCAGGATGACCCACAGCTGGACTGGCAGCAGCCACAGGAGCCACAGGAGCCACAGGAGCCACAGCCCCCCTTGGAGCCCCCACACGAGCCACAGCCCCCCTTGGAGCCCCCACAGGAGCCACAGCTGGAACAGGGACAGGCTGGCACACAGCAGCACACGGGCTTGCAGCAGCTGGACTGGGAGCCCCCACAGGAGCCACAGCCCCCCTTGGAGCCCCCACACGAGCCACAGCCCCCCTTGGAGCCCCCACAGGAGCCACAGCTGGAACAGGGACAGGCTGGCACACAGCAGCACACGGGCTTGCAGCAGCTGGACTGGGAGCCCCCACAGGAGCCACAGCCCCCCTTGGAGCCCCCACACGAGCCACAGCCTCCCTTGGAGCCCCCACATGAGCCACAACCCCCCTTGGAGCCCCCACAGGAGCCACAACTCCCCTTGGAGCCCCCACAGGAGCCACAGCCCCCCTTGGAGCCCCCACACGAGCCACAGCTGGAGCAGGGACAGGCTGGCACACAGCAGCACACGGGCTTGCAGCAGCTGGACTGGGAGCCCCCACAGGAGCCACAGCCCCCCTTGGAGCCCCCACACGAGCCACAGCCCCCCTTGGAGCCCCCACACGAGCCACAGCTGGAGCAGGGACAGGCTGGCACACAGCAGCACACGGGCTTGCAGCAGCTGGACTGGGAGCCCCCACAGGAGCCACAGCCCCCCTTGGAGCCCCCACACGAGCCACAGCCCCCCTTGGAGCCCCCACACGAGCCACAGCCCCCCTTGGAGCCCCCACACGAGCCACAGCTGGAGCAGGGACAGGCTGGCACACAGCAGCACACAGGCTTGCAGCAGCTGGACTGGGAGCCCCCACAGGAGCCACAGCCCCCCTTGGAGCCCCCACACGAGCCACAGCCTCCCTTGGAGCCTCCACAGGAGCCACAACCCCCCTTGGAGCCCCCACACGAGCCACAGCTGGAGCAGGGACAGGCTGGCACACAGCAGCACACGGGCTTGCAGCAGCTGGACTGGGAGCCCCCACAGGAGCCACAGCCCCCCTTGGAGCCCCCACATGAGCCACAGCCTCCCTTGGAGCCCCCACAGGAGCCACAGCCTCCCTTGGAGCCCCCACACGAGCCGCCGCTGGAACAGGCACAGGCTGGCACACAGCAGCACACGGGCTTGCAGCAGCACACGGGCTTGCAGCAGCACACGGGCACACAGCAGCTGGAGCCGCAGCCCCCACAGCCGGAGCCGCAGCCCCCACAGCCGGAGCCGCAGCCCCCACAGCCGGAGCCACAGCCTCCAGAACAGCCACAGCAGCCCATGTTTCTGGTGGGTTTTGGGCGGAGTCGGTCAGAGATGCAGGTGCAGAGGGGAGGTGTTCAGGTGTGGAGCCT
Source organism: Panthera onca (assembly GCF_046562875.1). Taxonomy (NCBI): domain Eukaryota; kingdom Metazoa; phylum Chordata; class Mammalia; order Carnivora; family Felidae; genus Panthera; species Panthera onca. Next base: position 73,407 of record NW_027675831.1, read on the forward strand.
CCTGGGCCAGGGGCCCTGTATATAGCTGCCAGGGTCAGGTGAGAGGCTGACACACTGTCACTTCCTGGTTCCTGTTTGTGCCACTTCCCCAGGGAAATCGTATCTGTTTGTTTGTCTAATCTTAAAATAACCTCGGTGCTGTCACAGTTTTGACTCTTTCTTTAGTTCATGACTTCCCCTCACGTCCTCCCTGAACGAAGCCCTCCACGTTGCTGTCGGGTGAAGATGATGGGAACGGCGTCCTCGGTTTGAGGCCGTGTTCATCTCTGCTCTCTGTGTTAGTTTTCCGTGGCTGCCAGAACAGGTGACCCAGACTGGATGGCTTAAGACAGCAGACGGTTCTGCTCCCGCACTTCTGGAGGCTGGACCTCCAAGACGGTGTAGCCAGGGCCCTGTGCTCTCCCAAGGCTCTGCGGGAGGACCCTTCCTTCCCCTTTCAGCTCCTGGGGCTGCCGGTGTCCCTGCCACTCCCTGGCCCAAACTGGAGCCTAAGTCTGTCTTCACATGGCCTTTCTCCCTGTGTGTCTGCACCTCACTTCTCCTCTCTTCTCTCTTACAAGGACACCAGCCATTGGGTTAGGGCCCACCCTCATCCAGGACCACCTCATCTTGACTTGATTCCATCTGCAAACACCTGATTTCCAAATACAGTCGTATTCTGAGATTCTAGGAGGACACTGTTCAACCCACTGCACTGCCCCGTCATGTTCCTGATGCTGCCCTGGCTGTGAAAGCCCAGTGAGCGTCCATAGAAGGCACAGGGAGACAAAGTCCATGGAGACATCTGGAACAGTGAGTCTCCTCCTGCCCGTCATCTCTGGGAAGAATAGGACTCAGGGTCAGGACAGGACTCAGGACCAGGACAAGATTCAGGATCAGGATAGGATCCAGGATCAGAATGGGCTTTGGATTGGGTCATAACAGGACTCAGGATCAGAACAGGACTCAGGACCGGGACAGGACTCAGGACCGGGACAAGACCCAGGACCAGGACAGGATTCAGAATCAGGATAAGAGTCAGGATCAAGATAGGACCCAGGACCAGGACAGGACTCAGGATTAGAACAAGACTCAAGATCAGAATGAGACTCAGGATCCAGACAAGACTTCGGATAAGGACAGGACACAGGACAAGGACAGGATTCAGGATCAGGATAAGACCCAGGATCAGAACTGGACTCAGGATCAGAATAGGGTTCAGGCTCAGGACAGGACCCAGGATCAGGACAGGACCCAGGACCAGGACAGAATTAAGGATCAGAACAGGATTCAGGATCAGGACAGGACTCAGGTAATGAGCTAGTGTTCCCCTTCTGGACTTCTAGGATCCTAGGTGTCTATACTCGGGCATACATGTTAGGAAAGTCTCCTAAAATGTTCCAGCTCAACTATCAACACAGTAGTGGACTCTGACCTTTCTGGTAGAGAACTCATCAGTAAACAGCTTTTATTAAGCATCATGCATCCCTAAAATAGGTGTATTTCTATGATACATATGACCTATCCAGTCATATATTGCATACTAGCTAATTTTTTCACGTTTTTGAAACTGAAACATAAATATGTTTTAATATGCTTTTCTATGCTCCACACTGGGGACCACACTTGCGGACCCATTCTTAAGTACTTTAGGTTCCTACACCTTTCTTTGAAATTCAAATGAGGTTCTCCTTAGACAAGTCTATACATATGCACATAAACATGGAATTTTGCACAAAATTTGCAAGAATCCCCATAGGACCTGGTGTCCATCCATGGTCTGTAGCTCCAGACTAAAAACCCACTAGAAATGGCTTCACGTGAGAGGAGGCATTTCCCCCGAATAGTTACCGTGGGCTTCCCATGAAGATTGCAGGATTGATTGCATGGGTTTTCGCACTTCTATCACCTGAACCCACAATAAAAGGCAAGCAAAGGTGCCAGGGCCATATTGTTTTGGGTGGTAAAGTGCTGATTCAGCTGAGCAAAGAAAGGTAGTCTGAAGACCTGGGGACAGGACTGCAGGTGAGAATACTAGCATAGTGATTCACTTGGAATGAACTGGTGCTGTGTGATCTGGAGGGGAGGTCATAAGAGGCAGTGTAGTCTCTCTCTTGTCACTACCCCTGCTGGGTGGAGCACAGAGAGGCCCAGGTGGTGAAAACCTGAGGCCTCCAGCCAACAGCCATGGGGTGGGAGGGCAGAGGGGAGGGTGGAGGGCGCCATCTTGGAAATGGTTCCTCCAACCCCACGCAAGCCTTCAGATGATGCAGCCTGAGCCAACACCGTGCTGAGAACCTCAGGATGGACCCCGAGCCAGGACCACCCAGGAACATTTAGAGCTTGACAGAAGATATTTTGAAACAAGGCAACCATGCAAATAAAGATGCTAGAAAAAGCACAGGCTGAAACCAAAATAATAAGGACGAAGCAGAATAAAAATAACAAATGAGTAACAAGGAAAGCTGTGTCTTTGAAAAAATCAGTAAGAGAGACAAGTGTCTGAAAAGCTGAGCCACAGAAGAGGAGGCAAGATCCAGATAAATAAAATACAAACTGAGCAAGGTTAAATAGTCCACATATAATGGATTTTACCAAAATGAATTTGGGGAACAAATTTCCTGGTAATTTGAAATCCAGAAGAAATGGATACATTTCTAGGGGGAGAACACGAAGTGGTAAAACTCACATGAAAAGGTATTTAAAACCTGAGGATCAATAACCATCAAAGACAACGGGATTATCACCAGAAATTGAAAGCCCCAGAACCAGACGGCTTTCCCAATGAGTTCTAACAGAGGCTCTACCCTCTCCTCAAGTGCTGGGTGTAAAATGGGAGGGGAAGTGAGGAGAGCTCTCTCATGAAGCTGTGGTAACTCTCACTTCAAAATCAGGCAAACACCGTAAAACAGAAGGAGAACGATAGGTCTGCTTCATTAGGAATGAAAACACACGATTTCTAAATCAAACATTTTAGCAATCAAGTAGGTAATTGAAAATAGCCAGTCACAGCCAAGCAGGGTTTATTCTAAGAGGATTAAGGAAGTTCACCACCAGAAGAAATACATCACTGTAACTCGTTACCAGGGAGAAAAGAAGTTGCATGATCATCTAAGCAGGTGTAACAAAAAGGTTCTATGAATAACTTAGGACTTTGCTGCCCAGAGTGGAGAGACGGAACTATCTTCTTTAAGAACTTGATAAAATCTGCCTGTCCCATCCCTACAGCAGACGTGACGTTTAGAGAAGAAAGTTCAGACGCATTCTCTTCAAATTTATATATAAGATGAAGATACTGACCATCACAACTGTGGGAAAAGACAAATCAGTGACTGGCAGATGATGTATCATATCCACCTTGAAAGAAAAGCCACCGGAATTTGACAGAGAGAAAATTGGAATAAGAGAGCTGGGCCAGGCTGCAGAATTCCTGCTCATCCCAAAGCAAGAGCATTCTTCATCAGGAGGTGGGAAGTGAGGGCACAGGAGGGCCACCTCCCCACCGAGGTGCCCTCAGCCTTGTGCACCTTCCGTGACAACAACGTAGCACGTAGCAATGAAGAGAGTCATTCTCCCCAAACTAACCTAGAAAGAGAACACAGTTCTAACAACCCCAGAAGGTTATGGGAGAAGCATCACCAACAATTCTGAAATAACACGGAAGAATCCAGTTTTACGGATCATGAGGAAGGGAGAGTCTGCCCACCGCCTTGGCGACAAGGTCAGGGCGGGACAGGCAAGGAGACCGGGGACGGCAGGCACTTGGCTCGCGACAGAGGGCGTCCCAATCAGGGACAACGAGTGTAGGACGTCACGCACATACTTCCTGCGTGTCAGGGCAGCTACGTGGTGTCGCATTTAACCGTCCCAGAGAAACTCTGATGTTCATCCCAGCATGGAGCCCCTTTCCAGGGGACTGAAGCCTGCCACACTCCAGAGCCATGGCCTCACAGGATGGTGCTCTCAGGGGCCAGTTTGTGGACAGGCGAGTTGGGAGCACTGATGGTGTCCAAAACTAAGAGAATACATAAAATGAGGCACATGCTTTTGTTGGTAAACCACGTACCAGAGAAGAGATGAACTGTATATAAAGAAATGTGGCTTCATTTTCACAAACGCAAGACTCCGCGAGAGAAGGGACTGACACAAGATCTGTGGCCGACGTCCATGTCCGTTTAAAATAAAAACAAAAAGGCTATGCTATATTTTTTCCAGGATGTACCTACAGGCACGGATACATTGGAAGCGCACGAGTGGGTTCTTTTTTCAGGAGGACGAAGGGACAAGGGAAAATCACGGGGGCTTCAGCCCCACCTTATCAGAGAGGCAGGGTGGCAGAACAAGAAACAATTTTCAAAGGGACTCATGCTGCCGGCGGATTCTAATCCCCTTGCTCACTTGGAAGAAAGAAAAAGAGCCAGAGCTGGGGCAGGAGGGTCCTGCAGTCCATAATTTCATCCTCAAGGATTACACTTAAATTCTCTGTGGCAGCCACAATTTGTACAATTGCTCTGCATTAATCCTCATTTTGTGGGACTCAGCACTCACTGCTGTTTTTGTCAGTGCCTATCTGTGCTGCCTTCCTCCCCTGGAGTCAGTCCCAAGGGGATGGCTTCCAGGACCGTTTGATCTAGGCGCCCAGAGGTATTGTCAGCTCAGACGTGTTTGGGACTGCCTGCCGCTTCTCTGTGGCTTAGATGGTGTTTTGGAGAGGCACACATTCTTGGGTCCTACTTTCATCAGGCTTTTGGAGAGATTTGCTCCAGTATCTTTGAGCTTGGGATGTTATGGCAGGACGTCTGGAACCAGTCAGATATCGGCACCCTCCCTGCCCCATGCTGCTGGGAATTTGCTGTTTGGGCAGCATTTTTGGGGGGCTCATCTCTGGAATTCTGGAACTTAATCACATGTCTTAGTCTGGGGCATTCTGTGTTCACTTTTCCCGGAACACGTCCCTCTTCCCGATTAAACCTGCAGACCTTCCTTCAGGCCATGGAGGGTTTCCCGTATTTTCCTGTGGCTGAGTGAGGTCCTCACCACTTTCCCTAAGGCTGGACATCATGCCTCCATGGCCGTCAACCCCTCTGTGGCTGGTGTCCCCTCTCTGTGTGTCTACCTGCGCTGGGAACATGTCAAGCCTTCCTGTTGTGTCGGCTCCTCGGTCTCCGGGCTCCCTGTGCTTTGGCCACTGGACCTGTGATGTCCTCTGGTGCTCAGTTACATCCTTAGTTCTCCACTCTTCCTTTTAAAACATGTTGTAGTTTCACTGTGTCATCTATGAGCCCTAAGAAAGTGATTATGCATATTTTAACTTGCTACAGAGTTCAACCATTTGTGGGAAATGCACTTTTCTTTCCTAGGTTAGGTTGAGACTGATTTATTTGTCTTTTCTTTCCTCCCTCCCTCTTCTTTTCTCTACGCTTTGTTTGCATGGCTATCAGGACATTTCTCTGCCTTTCTTGGGTTTGGGCAGTGCTGTGTAGACCCTGGACTTACATGGAAACAAATGGGAAGTTTCTGATTTCCTTTGGCCAGTGTCTGAGGGTAGGGCTGCACAGTGGTTTCTGGGCCCCCGGTGTGGCCCCGGGTGGCGTTGGTGAGGGGAGAGCTTTGTTAGAACACACAGGCTCTCCTTTCTCTGCGTGGTCCCTGGATGTCCACACCTGGGGCTCACGGCACCTGGCGGGAGGTATAAGCTGTATTCACACAGGCGCCCAGCTTCAGACCCAGCTGCCATGGAGGGGTGTGTTGGGGACGAGTGTCCTGACCGCACAGACGGAGCCGCTGTTTAAAAATATCCTAACCTTGGGGCGCCTCGATGGCTTAGCTGGTTGAACATCCAACTCTTGATTTTGGCTCAGGTCATGATCCCAGGGTGGTGGGATCGAACCCTGTGCTGGGCTCCTCGCTGAGTGTGGAGCCTGCCTGAGATTCTCTCTCCCTCTGCCCCTCCCCTGCTTGTGCTCTGTCTCTAAGAAAAAAAAAATACCTTAACCTAAACTCCCGCATAAACACCTGTGGAAAACAAACTATATTGTTTGAGGACTAGAAATTTATTTCCTCCATATATAAGTAATTTCTCAAAGCAGTAAAGAGCAAAAAAAATATATAATTTATAGTAAAGTAAAAAAAAAAATCACCCTCACTAAAAAGAAATTAAAGCAATAACTGAAATGCCACTTACCAGTTGTGAAATTCAGAAAGACTAGAGAAATACACGATCATACTCACCGCTGTGTCTGCATAGTTATTAGCCAAGAGTTGTGAGAAACTCGATGCCCCGAAGAAGCCAGAAGGCAGAATTAGCCGTGCTCGCCTGTGCATTATGACGGGGAAAGGCTATAAAATCTTCTCTTCAATTAAGCTTCCTTCATGACATGGAGAAAAGTTCAGCAAAAATACCCCAACACTATGTTTACATAGAGATTATAATATAAAAGGAAGGGTAGCTATCTAAGGGGAGAGGTAAAATGGGGAGAAATTAATCAAAATGTTACCGTTGTGTGCTGGGATTATTGGTTATTTCTACATCTATCCTCATATTTCTGAGTTCCTTTTTTTTTTTTTTTTTGCACAGCCATCTTGCACTTTCAGAGTTGGAGGTGATGTAAAAATATAAGTGTTATTATTCATGTTTGAGAGATGGTGGCCAGGTCAGTGGAAGGTGTTTTTGTTGGGGGGACGGTGATCGTCTAAAAACCGGCACGTCAGCTGGGAAAGCAGAGAAGGCAGGTGGTCAGGAGGGGAAGTGGCCAATGAGAACCTGACATCCAGCAAACCAGCAGGCACATCCCAGGAAGTGATGAAAACAGCCACGAGGAAGCGGGTGTGTAGATTCCCCGGCCCAGGAGTCCACACCTGAACGCCTCCCCTCCGCACCCGCCTCTCCGACCGACTCCGCCCCAAAGCCACCAGAACCATGGGCTGCTGTGGCTCCAGCTGCTGTGTCCCCATCTGCTGCCAGTGCAAGATCCGAGGCTCCTGCCACCAAGCTCAGGTGGCCTGTGTGGATGCAGGGGCCTTGGCGGCCGAGCCCACTGCCCTGGGGCTCCATGCCTTCACTTTCCGCCCCATCTGCACACCCCAGCTTGTGCAGCGTGTTACCGGGGTGGACACGACGTGTCTGGGACCGTCTTGTCACCAAGTGCGCCGTCCTTCCTTCTAGCTCTTGACCCACCCCCTCTGCTGGGCCTGGCCTCTCTGCCCCTCACCCGACCGAAGACCGGAGCCGGCCCCCAGAGGCAGCTCACACCCTGGGACACTGAGAGCGGCCCCTCATCTCGGGACTTTGAGCAACCCTCAGATTTCTCTGGCTCCCCGTGCATCAAAACCTCATCCCGGGCCTTCCAAATAAAGGGTTGGCAATCACGAAGCCCGTGCCCTGGGTCCCTTCCCTCCTCTCTGCAGTCCCCGAAGCGACCTTTCCCTGCCCCACCCGCGCCCCGCTCCTGCCTCTCCGGCCCGCACCTGTTTCACACACCACAACCGACACCCTGCGTCTCTGCCCTCTGTCCCCGCTGTGTTGGGCTCTGAGGGTAAAGAGCAGATCAAGGCCTCACAGGCTAGCGAGGCGGACGTGGGCAGAGGCACCAGAGGGACCTGCGAGGTGGCGGCCGCCCGTGGAAGGGGGGAGTCCTGGAGGCCGAGGTCCCTGGGCGGAGGGAGAAGAGTCTGGCGCGTTCGGAGCCGGGCATCGGGGGGAGCTGGATTCAAATCCGGAGGTGCTGAGGAGTCGGAGACGGACCGCACCGCCGCGGGGCGCCTGTGGAAGACCTGCCTGGAAGGACAGGACGTTAGCAAGCTTGTCTAAACCCTGATGTAAGCGACCGAAGCAGGGCTACGGGGTGAATTGTGCCCCCCATTCACATGTTGGGGTCCTGACCCCCACGACCTCAGAATGTGACCCGATTTGGAAGTCAGGTCATTGCAAAGCAGGGTGGGGTGGGCCCCGATCCAGTACTAGGGAAAGGGGAAACTGAGGCAGAGGTCTCACCTGCAACCCGTCAGCAACTGGGGGGGACAGCCGGGTCCCTGGCAGCCACAGAGGATCAGCCCTGCAGCGCCCCATCGTGGGCTCCCGGCGGCACTGTGAGCCGGGAGGGGTTTGCCGTGGGGACGTGCTCACTGGGGATGGCAGCTCCAGAGGCCACACGCCCGCCGGGAAGCACTCCCCGGAGTCCCCGGCGCTGGCCCCGGGGTCCTCTCCCTGTGGGGTGTCAGAGTCCGGAGTGCCTGCCGTGACCGTGGCCCAGACACCGGAGCCACCGGGGAGGCTGACCTACCGGCCACAGCCACCTTGCGACGCCCACGGGTGGCGGCGGCACCGGGCGTGGTCTGTCCACGTGTCTCAGGCCCCAGACGGCGGATAGGCAGCGACCGGCAGCCGCAAGGAGGCTAGCTGCAGCCACGACGGGTCTCACGGAGGAAGAGAAAAGAACTCAGTGTCTGCATGAAGTGGGATTAGCTCTGGAGTTTCCCTAACAGGCGCGCACGACAGGGTCGACCATAGAGCACTCGGACGAAGAAGCCGCGGAGAGAGCCCGCCGGGGGAGCGCGAGTGGCCACGTGACCACGCGGACAGGTGTGACCTACAACACTGGTTGCTTCGAGAACTGGAGTTCACAAAACACGCGCACACGTCCTCATGCCTCCCGTAGGAATGCACGCCCGAGTCTGCAGCATCTTGCCTCTTCCCGCCCGGTGGCTCGGAGGGACAGAGGTCTGTCCCTGGAGAGCGTGGCTTGTGATGCGGAGGGACATCGGGGCTCTGCGACCAGTGCTCACCGGCTCCTCTCCCTGCCCCGCCGAAGCCCTTGCCTCCTCTCGCCGAGCCTCCCCCAACCTGGGCCCCAGGAGCTCTGCTTGGGCCAAACTTACCCAATCTGCTCCTTCCGGCGCTGAGAAGAGAGATAGATATCGGTAAATTCTGGTCAGGAAACAGAAATGCCAGCAATTGTCTTGTCTGACCAGGGTGTGGCTCCCTTAGCCCACGATTTCTGGTTCCTTTATTTGAAGGGCACCTGGTACAGATTCTCTGGGTGTCCACATTTTCTTTAAAAGTTTTTTTAATGTTTTTATTTATTTTTGAAGGACAGAGAGAGAGACAGAGCATGAGCGGGGGAGGAGCAGAGAGAGAGGGAGACACAGAATCCGAAGCAGGCTCCAGGCTCTGAGCTGTCAGCACAGAGCCTGACACAGGGCTCAGATGCACCAACCGTGAGATCATGACCTGAGCCGAAGCTGGACGCTCAACCGACTGAGCCACCAGGCACCCCTCGGTGTCCACATTTTCTTATAGACTGAAGAAACCTTAAGAAGAGGCTGCAAGTAAACGTACCTTTGCTTCCTCTTCTCTGCAAAGTTGTAATCGGAGTGCGCGTGCCACGGAACCCAGTCCATTTACTAGGCAAGGGAAAGAAATACCACTATCAATACTGGGAAAGGGGAAATAAAATTGCCGTAATCCAAAAATAACATAATTTTTAATGTATACAGCTCAAATAAATCTGTTGTAACTAAAAAGCTAGTATAGCGAGATAGACGGATACAGGATCCACATGAAAACAGTGTTTTGAGGGCAGGCAATAATCCCTCAAAGGTGAAATTTGGAAGTTTAAAAAATATATAGGGGCGCCTGGGTGGCTCAGTGGTTGGGCGTCCAACTTTGGCTCAGGTCGCGATCTCGCGGTCTGTGAGTTCGAGCCCCGCGTCAGGCTCTGTGCTGACAGCTCAGAGCCTGGAGCCTGTTTCAGATTCTGTGTCTCCCTCTCTCTCTGACCTTCCCCCATTCATGCTCTGTCTCTCTCTGTCTCAAAAAATGAATAAACGTTAAAAAAAATAAAAAAAATTAAAAATATATATAAAAACCCAATTACCTGGGTATAAAACCCAAGTAGGAACTAATGAGAGTTGCGATGTATTTTTCAAGGAAATTAAAGATCTAAGCAAATAAGGCCAAATGCTGTATTTATGCATGAGTCACATTTCGAACGAGGTCAATTCTTCCAAGACTTCTATGTGGGATTCACGTCATTTGTATCAAAATCCCGGAAAGTTAACTTTGCTTATGCTGATAAGCTGATTCCAAAATTCATATGGAGGTGTGGGAGGTTGAGAAAAAATAAAATTTCTACGGGGACTCGAAGGACAGAGAAGAACCGTGGCAATTGCCCAAGCGTCGAGCCAATCAGCCAACCACAAAAGAGTATATCCTGGGGTGACAGTTGCCTGTATGGTGACCCTTATGATTGCCAAAAAAGGACAACGTTAATCTATGGTGACGCAGGTGAGAAGGGCAGTTAGGTCTGAGGGGCTCGTGTGGGAGGAGACGGGTGGGGGCCTTCGACACACACAGGTAATTTCAGCCGAGGTATGCAAACTATACGAAAGAATAAAATCAAAATGCTGGAAATTGAAAACACAGAAACAAAAATGCCTCCAGAGGGCTCAAACTGAAATACAAAGAAAGAGAGAGAAAAAAAAGAAAAAGGAGTAAGAAAGAAAACCAGCACATCCGGGAGCTGCGTGACAATACCAAATAGCACAACAGATGTGGAATTAGAATCCCAGGTGTAGAAAAAGGAAAAGAAAAAGAGAAGGCAGTAGCTGAAGAAATAATGGCCGAGAATTTTCCAAAACGAGTGATAAATACCAAACCACCGGTCTAAGAAAATCAGGGAACACTGATCAGGGTCAATCCCCCAAAACGCACATATCCAGACACAAACACACACTAGGGCAAATCATATTTAAATCGCTGAAAGCCAGAGACAATGGGACAATCTTAAAGGCTGCCACAGTATAAGAACCACGTCACCTGCAGAACAATAAGAATGAAAATGACAGCAGGCTTCTCACCAGAAACCACGTGAGCAGGAAAACGGGGTGACATCTTTAAACTGTTAACAGAAAATAACAGTCAACCCAGAATCTATATCCAATAAATAAATCCTTCGAAGGTAAAGGAGGAGTAAAGACTTTTCTAAGCAGATAGAAACAGAGGGACTTTATTTCCAGCAGCTCCGACCTATAAGAAACATCTAAGGGATTTTTTCAGACAGAGGAAATGCGGTAGATCAGAGACTTGGATCTACAAAGAAAAGAATCTTAGAAATAGACAAAATGAAGGTAAAACATATTGTCTGTGTTTTTAATTGCTCTACAAGATAACTGTTTAAAACAATAGTAACAGTGAACTGGAGGACTCCATCCTTTTTTTTATTTTTAATTTTTTCTTAATGTTTATTTATTTTTGAGACAATGCGAGAGACAGAGTACAAGCAGCGGAGGGGCAGACAGAGGGAGACACAGAATCCGAAGCGGGCTCCAGGCCCGGAGCTGTCAGTCCAGAGCCCGACACGGGGCCCCAGCTCACGAACCATGAGATCATGACCTGAGCCGAAGTCGGGTGCTTAACCGACAGAGCCACTCGGGCGCCCCTGGATGACTACATCTTACGCAGAAGTGGGAGTATGCTAACCACCACAGCAGGTATAGGAGGGAGGGTTTGGGAACATAGGGTCCCTACTGTGTACATGAAGCAGTAGAATATTATCTGTCGGTGGACTAAGTTATTTTAAAGTGCATGTTGTAAACCTTAGGGCAACCACTAAACAGTGTTTTTTAAAAAGAGATCTATGAATAAGAAAATAGAGGAGATAACATGGAATAATAAAAAAGGCTGAATCATACCCAAGAAGACAGAAGAAGCAGAAAAAGGAAACAAAGAACAAACATGGCAAGTATAAACCAGCTACCAAGATAACAGAGTTTGATCTGACTGTGTCTATAATCACTGTAAATGGGAATGTTGTAAACACAATAGTTAAAGGCAGAGATTGTCAGATTAGATAAAGAAAAAATACCCAAGTGTACGTTCTCTGTAAGAAACCCAGTTTAATATCAAAACTTAGCTAGGTCAATGGAGAAAGATATGCCATAAAAACACTAAGGGGGATGTTACACAATGTTTCAATTCATCAAGAAGACAAAACGATCATAAACACCAAGCACATAATAACAGAGCTCCCAAACACAAGCAGCAAAGGCTGATCTGAGGGACACACCCTCAGTTACGGCCGGAGTGTTCCATGCCCCTGTCCGTCCTCGGCAGAGCAGGTGGGCAGAGGTCGGTGGCAACACGGAGGGCCTGACAGCGCTCTCGGGCAACTTGACCCTAATGGCATTTATAGAACATTCCCCCCCACAATAGAGAAACCTCATTCTTTTTCTGATGGTTTTTTAAAATGGAAGCATGGTTGACACAGTGTCGATACGGCTTCCGGTATACAGCGTGGTGATTCCCGGGGTCCCTGTGCTGGGCTTACCGCTGTGGCTGCACCTGCCTGTACTCACCTCCATGACAATCCACAGCTGCGTTCCCTGTGCTCTGCCTGTCACTCTGCCCAGTGACTCATTCATCTCGTCTCTGGGAGCCTGTACCTCCTACTCCCCTTCACCCTTTTTTTCCCAACCTCCCCCCCTTCCCTCTGGCACCCACCGGTTTGTCTCTATATTTGTGGGTCTGCTTTTGTTTGTTTGTTTGTTTGTTGGGAAAACTCATTCTTTTCAAGCACATACAGACCATTTGCCAAGAGAGATCATATTCTGGGCCCTGAACCAAACCTTAACAAATTTAAAAGAGTAGAAGTCATATGAAGTACGTGTCGAGCCAGGGGCACCTGCTCCCTGTCACCGGGAGTAGAAATCTGAGCACTTCTGTCCTCTCCCTGTCTGCACTGGAGTCACCAGGAGAAACACAGGCGGTCGTGTCGGATGGCACAGTGCCCGAGTCACGCGAAGAAGAGACAGAGGAGGTCAGTTTCAGCAGTGGGTGTTGTTCCCCCACGGCCAGCCGGTTCCTCCTGGCAGCTGACATGGAGCTGTTGGCCTGCCTCACCCCTCTTGCGCCACAGCAGAAGGACCCCGTCCCCTCCCTCAGGGGACAGATAAGAGCAGAGGCTTTGGCCAGGCACCATCTGAAGCAGATCAAAGGCGCACGCAACGAGTCTGGAACAGGGAAAGACATCCCCACCCAAGATGACAAGGCCAGCGGCTCCTTATCTCCCGGCGAGGGAGTGCTCTGGGCCACCACCCCTCTTCATGTGGCCGAGGGGGGGTCTGAAGAATGCCTCCGCCAAATGTATGTTGCAAACCAAAGCAGAATTAACCTTAGAGTCAGTGACATGAAGATCTCCCCAGCTATTTGGAAATCAAACCACCCATCTCTAAATGGCCCAAGTGCCAGAGACAGTCTCAGTGGAAACTTGAAAATATTTTGAACTAAATGTAAAGAATATGCAACATTGCAAAATCTGTGGAATGCGGCAAGAGCAGAGCTCAGTGGGGAATTTATGGCCCTGGGGACATAGGTCAGGAAAGAAAGGCCCCTAATGAACAGGTATGCTTATACCCCAGGCAAGCAGAGAACCAGACCGCGCTCTATGAAAGCAAACACAAGCACGAGGAAGAAAATCATGAAGATTGGAAACCAGTAAAATAGAAAGGAGAAAATAGAGAATGTCAGTGAAACCCGAAGCTGACTCTGTGGGAGTCCAGCACAGGTGGAAACATCTAGCCAGGCCGACCGAGGGAAAACGACAGAAGACACAAATCCCAAGTGTCGGAATGAAAAAGGGGGCATTGATACTGGCCCCACAGATATTACAAGGATAGTGGGGAGACCCCGGGGACAACTGTGGCCCGCTGGAAATAGGCAGCATGGTTTAGTTTTAGCCCGGGGTTGGGGTGGGGGGGCTCCTGGGGCGCCCAGGACGGCATGGGACTCTGCACTCCTGCTGGCGTGTCCCAGGCGGCCCCGGGCTTCTGCCTGCGGCCCCTCAGTCCTGCCCAGTGTTGTCCGTCAGTCAGTCGGTCGAGCCAGCTGCTGTCAGGTGTGGTCTACGACTCACGGAAGACTGAGCCCACTCTGCAAGTTTCTGCAGCTCTTTTCCTGCTGGGGGCTTCCCTCGGGGTGGGGCTGGGGGCTCTGCCTCACCGTGGCCAGCTGCCTGTGTGCCCGTGGGTCATGATGCTCTCGGCCGGGGGTGCCCGGGGCCCTCACCTGGCCCGCACTACTTGGTGGCCCGCACAGACCTTTCCCCCATGGGGCCAGGGTTGTGGCCGCACCGGCCCTGTGGTCCCTACGATGACCACAGGACACACAGCAGCAGCCATCGGGGCACTTGGAGGAACGCTTACCACTCACAGGTCCTAGAGGGTGCATGCACACCTGGGGCCACACAGCAAGGTCACGGGGAGAGAGGGAGGCAGTGTGGACCTCTGTCTCTAACATTTTGGGGGTGGGCACCGGGGTCTCATGGAGCTACTCTTTGTTGATGAACTTGGAGCCTAAGAGCAGGATTAGGGCAGGGGAAGGAAAGCAAGATCAGCAGATCAGCCGCTATCTGTCTCCAGGGCTTTCTTGAGCAGAGCTTCATGGGTGGGGTGGCCTGGCTCCTTATCTGGCCATGTGGCCATGTGGCGATTACTGGGGATGAATGTCTTTGAAGTGGGCGCCTCGGCTGGCAGAGCTGAGACTCAGGCACGGAGGCCACGAGTCCCCATCTCTGAGCCCCTCCCTCGGGGAGGCTGTTCGGGGGGCTCTCCCGGGCCCCCTCCTGCCCGATGGCTCTGGCTCCAGAAGGAAGCTGGGACAACACAGGGCTGCCCGCCAGCAGCCCCGGGCCCTGCTCTGCCCGTTGGCCCTGCCCGGGCTGTCTCCACAGGCGTGGTCCCCTCCCTGCTGCTGCAGCACGGCCAGAAGTGGGGTCTGGGGACATCTATGCAGTCCTCGCTCTCACTGACGGCTGTTGCCAGGCTCTCTCCACTTGGAACCGTGCATTTCAGACTTTGCTCAGGGAGTTTCAAACGCTACGGATCCACTCATCACATCAAAGAGTCTTGTTAGCCTTGGCTGGTTTGATGTTCAGGAAAGTGGACAATTAGTCCAGCCATAGTGTCAGACGGTAGATGTTTGTCCTTAGTCACGCTTGACTAACTGATCGTTGACTTTGAGGCCATATTCCAGTATCGGCAAACGAAAGCCCAGAGTGGAGGTGTCATGTCTGTGCATGGAGTGCCCTTCGATGCCATGTCAGTGGCAACGTCTCCCTGTTGCATTCTCAACACACTTCACGATACGTTGCTTTAATGCGTTCCTCCCCGCCATGTTCTGCTGTGGGATCCTTCTTCGAGCCCCCCGCAGTGGCCCCTGTGCCTAGGATCTGACAGCTGCTTCTGGGGAGCGTCGGCCTAACTTTTCAAGTGCCATCTGCACGGAGCCACAAAGGCCAAGGGCCCTCCGGCCAAAGTGGCCTTGGGAGTTTTACAGGACTTTATCTTTGACACTCCGTGTCTTCAGACATGTCTGTCCTGCTTGGAAATCTGTCAAATCCAGCTCATGCTCCGAACCAGTCACAGCCCTGCTGCCTTCTTGCGGACTGGACCCGCTGTCCCGGGCCTGGTGCACGTGGACAGGCTGTCCCGGGTGCACAGAGGACAGTCACGGCAGCGGAAGGATGTGTCCTTTCTCGCGAGGAGTGGTAACTGTTTCAGATTCCTGATTTTTGAACATTAAAAGCACCACAAATGATCATGTTTTAGCTCGAGGTTTCCCTGGTTTTGAAAGTGACATAAACAATCGTTTGAATTTTCCAGTCCCATTTAACGCACAGACATGGGCGATGAGGGCAGACACAGACAGGGAGGTGGAGGGAAACCCACGCTGGGCCAACAACTCCGACCGGTTGCAGACGAGCTGCGCTGGTTTGGGTGCCCGCCTGCCCTAAGCCCCCTGGGAGCCCACCTTGCGGGCTGGGACTGGGGCGCTGCGCCCTCTGGTGGACGAGAAGCCCAGTGTGGCCGCCCAGCCTCTGAATCTCATGGAGCACCGGCCCTGGCTTGGAGAAAGTTCCTTTTGGGGGAAAACAGCAGCTGCCTTGGTTTACAGCTGTAGCGAAGGACCTGGACAGGAGTGGGTGGGGAGAAAGGGGTGCGATTTTCTGCCCATCAGCCGATGCCCGAGGTTTATTTACTGTCGTGGCCAAACCCATTGATGCCTGTTTCCTGTCCCCAGGGACGGTGTGGCCGGCTGTGGGGCCTCCCTGGCTGCTCCCCTCACTCTAGGGAGGGACCCGCATCCTGAGCTCTGTCCTCCCCTTGCCAACCTGCCAGGACCTGCAAGCCCAGGAGGGAGGAAAGACGAGACGCGTCTCTCTGGGGACAGAAGCTACCGGCTGCTCTGGGCAAGGCGTGGGCCTCACACTCCTTCTGCCTTCAGGATTATCAAGCCAGAGAGCCGAGGAGACAGCATGCCCGGTGGTACATTTTGTTAGTAACAAGTACAAGACCTCAAGCCGGTTCTGACATGTAAATACTCAGCGGGACCCTGGGAGGTGATGGAAAGAGGAAATAGAATCCGCGGGAGACCCTTGTAGAGTCAGACGCGTGGGTTCACAGACGGGCATGTGTCCTGCCGCCCGCTGGGCTTGCCTGCTGCGGGGTCAGGGGGAGGCATCCAGTGGCACTCAATAAATGTGTGTTGCCAGGCTCACTGACAGGTAACCCACTGAAGGAGTGTGTGCATTCGGGAGTGTTTCCAAGTCCCAGGCTGCTGTGGCACCTACACTTCTCCCGACCAAACACGTCCTGCTTCCTTACCCTCAGGAGCTCCAGGCCCCTGTCACTCTCTGCTCTCCTCCCAGGTGGACTTTTTCATTGTTGTTTCTGAGTGTGTGTGAGTGTTGATCTGGGTTCTGCAGAGACACGGGGCCAACAGGGTGTGGGTGTCCCACTGGCCCGTGCACTCTCTCTCTCCTTCTGTCTACTTCAAGGCTTTAGCTCCCACGGTCGTGTGGGATCGAGGGAGCAAACCCGAAACCCAAAGGGGACATTGGATTTCTTGATCCCGGACCCAAGCCGCACCGGCAGCTGGAGGAAGAGACTCTGGCACCATCCAGGCAACAGTGGACACAAGGCACCCAGGACCCCCTCTCTCCTCGCCAGACACCCTCTCCGGCGGCCGAGGACAGAACTGCCTCCTGAGAAGCCATCGGGGTGTTTCTGAATTCCCTGCTTGCCTGGGACGTGGTTCCCTTGACCTGGAGAGTGGGACGCCGTGGGTCAACAGCGTCACCATGACTGGCCTTTTAGCAGAACCTCGGAGGGTGGTGGCTTGAAGCACAGACTCTGTTGGCTGTTGAGACACTTGTGCACACGTAAGAAACTTCGTATGAGCACAGGTGCACCCCAGCCACGTTTGCGGAGTCCTCTGAGGGGCTTTGGCCTCTTACTGTTGGACTCGACGTGGGCACCTGAATTTGGCTCGGAGACGGAAAAAAACAAAACCACTTTGTACAGGGTCCTGCGTTCCGAAATTCTCTTTTCAGACGGGGAAACGAATGGCGTCGGTGCAGAGCCGGCCACCAGATGGCACTGTTGTCCAGCAAAAGAAACAGGCGCAGGGCCGGCGGTGGCCGCAGGGGAGTGACTGCCTGGAGAGGCCCGCCCAGCCCCCGTGTAGTGGGGAGGGTCTGGTCAGAGTCCGGGGAGGGGGAGGACAGTCAGGGGTGGGGGTGGGGGTCAGGGTTGCGGGAGACCGGGCATCGTGAACTCTTTGGTTTTCCTGTAAGACCCCAGGTCCCAGATGTCCCTTTTGAAGCCAGCAGACCAGAGGAATGCTTGGGCTTTCAGTGATACGTGGAATTTGAGAAACACAACAGATAAACACGGGGGGGTGGGGGGGTGGGGGAGGGAAGGAAAAGTAAGATAACAGAGAGGGAGCAAACCATAGGAGACTCTTACAAAGAACAAACTGAGGGCTGATGGAGGAGGTGGGTTGGGGGGGGGGGGGGCTGGATGGGGGAGGGGCACCAAGGAGGGCGCTTGCTGGGACGAGCCCTGGGTGTTATATGTCGGGGGTGAATCACAGGATTCCACTGCTGAAACCATTATTACACTATATGTTAACTAACTGGGGTTTATACAGGTTTTAAAATTAAAAATAAATAAAACATAAAAAACCAAAGGGGCCAGGGGTCTCCTGGAGGTTCATCATTTGCATTCTGTCTCTAGCCCGCCCGCCCAGACCCTCCCTGCCCCCGAATGCCGAGCTGTGGGCTGTGCCAGGGTGTCCCCGCTCCCTTCCCCTGCTCCCCCTGCACTGTTCCTTTCCACCTGCTCTGTCTGCCCTCAGCTGTCAGCAGGGAGCCATTGTCCTGAACGCTGACCTCTGAGCACGTGACCACTGAGCACTTTGGCAAGATAAGCCTAAGTGTGGACGCCTGGGCCCGCACACCCCCACCTGCCCCGTCCGGAGGGCCGATGTGCAGGCATCTGGGCCAGAGGTCCCTAGGGGCTGTGATAGCCCTTATCTGCTCATCCGCTTGCCTGTCTTGAGTCAGGTGGCCTGGGACCCCGCGCGACACAGCTCGAATCTGGTCCCCAGCTCTGGCAAGAGGGTGGAACCAGATTCGGTCTTCCGTTGGCTCTTGTGACGCCGAAAAGGAGGCAAATGCGTGAAAATCAAATGCAGGGGCTCTTCTTCTGTGTCTCTGTCACACAACAGGACTCTGACAGCCAGGCCCCCCCCCCCCCCGCCCCAGGACAGTTCCGGGACTCCTGTCCTGCTGTGTGTCCAGTGACCTACGAGCCCGGGCGGCCAGGTGGGGCTCTAGCTTCGGATCCGGCACGTCCAGCCGGTCTCTGGTGGACCTTTCCTTGGCACCGAACCTTGAGCCCCACGTGGACCAAACCCCAGGGGAGGGAGTGAGCCGTGTCGGGACAAGCACCCACGGCCGGCCTCCGGTCACGGCCCTTGGCTGTTTACTTCTTCACTCCAGGCTGAGATCCCTTAGCTCAAAAGCCCACCGGCGCCAAACTCAAATTTTTATACCTTTGTGATTTTGCGAAACAGCCCAAACAAGCAGATTCTTTGCTCTTTTAGAGCCAGCCTGCTTTGCATAGACTTACGCGCTCTGGGAAACCTCCCGTCGCAGCTGTTGCCCGTTGCGAGCCCCTCCCGCCCTTTGGTCCGTGCTCTGTCTCCCTCCGTCTCTGTCTCTCTGTCTCTCGTATACGAATGGAAGTGATGGACTCCTGATGGCCAGGGCACGTGGAGGCAGGCGCTGAGCTCCTTGAGTCTCTGCCCGGAGGAGACCCTCCCAGCCAAGACGTGAGCATGTGCTCGCAGCCCCTGCCCACACAGCCGACCCAGCCCGTGCCCCGTCCCAAGGTGCAGACCGGCGGCACAGCCAGGATCCCCGGTGTCATGGAAAGACAGCCTGCTTCTGACGACTGGTCTGTGTGATAGACACAAGCACCGGCCAGCCCTCAGCTCTGCCGCGGGTGCCAGAGCCACAGTGACCGGCTCCAGGAGGGACATGGCCCTGGGACAGTGGCTGGTGGCAGAGGCCGACCTGACTGCACTGTCACTCTTGGCACCAGAGCTGGGACACTGCTGTCAGGGCCAGAGGGCTGAATGGAATGGCCTCAGTCCCTGGGGATGAGCTGGCTCCTGCAATTGCCTGGAAAGGGGGCATCGTGCCCACACGCTTCTCGGTAGGACAGAGGGCTACACCGGCCCCTCCTCTTGCTGGTGGCCCTGCAACTGAGGAAGGGACTGTGGGACCCAAGCTGGGCCTGCCCTGAGCCGGGTGTGGGTTGGCTCTGACCAGTGCGTGGCCCTGGTGTGCTTTGTCCCCGTGTCCCCAGCTGCCCACAGGAAGGATCTGGCTCCTTTGCCTTTAGTGGTGGGCAGAAACTATTGCCCTTCACAAACAGTACACGCCCGGGGGACTTCCCCCCAGAGGAACGAGGGAAAGACGGCTCGTTGCTGGAAAATCAAATGAAGTAACAAATACTCTCTACACACGCCCCAGAGGCACTTGATAAAACTCAGCAGCCACCTACAACAAACCCCAGTGTCAAACAAGGGTGGAAAGAAACTGCTTACACGTGGAAAATATTTTTCAAAAGCCAATGGGGACATAACTTAAAAATATGAAACTCCAAGCCATTGTCACTAAGTTGAGGATTAAGTTAGAGATTCCCCTGTCACCACCTCTATTCATCATGGTGCGGATGCTGGTGGTGGTGATGGTGTGAAAGGAGAATGCAGTCTGCCCACGTTGGTATGACGACGTAGAGTGCATATGGTGCTAACTTCTTGTCTGTCGATGACAAATCACCGGATGGAGGTTGGAACTCACTCCAGCCATTTGGGTTGCCTGGTCTGCTACAGTCTGGCGGGTTTCTGGATGCAGGACTCTGTGTGCAAACGCCAGAGGAGCACCCGGCCACCTGGGACGCACTGGTCGCCCTCCTGGCCGTGACTGATGGGTCCCTGCCTGCGTCCCTGTCAACCCGGGATGAATGAGCTCATTCGCGGTCTCCCTTTGCATCTGTACGACCCTCGCGACTTCGTCCTATGCGCACCGGCCATCAATATTTCTCCTTACACGTGAATTTCCCATTTACATTATTTGTCCATATTTCTACTAGTCTTTTTGTTTTCATCTTTTTAATTTGAATTGCAGATATCCTGGGGCTCTCCGGCTCGTTCTGGATCTCAGTCGTAACTGAAGCGTGTCAGCATGAAGATATTCACAAACAAGGGTGTCTCTCGCTGCATTATGTGTCATGGAAACAGCAAAACAATACAAAACAGATGATCTGGAAATAATGTGATTTTCCACCGACGGGGTAACTGTTTAACGCACAGTAATACACCTACATGATGTGCATCTGGGGGGCAGAAAGAACCACGTCTACACCCGTGACCCCAAAATACTCCCGTTTGGGAGAAAAACAAGGTACATGCATAATGTCCACGTTCGTGCACAGAGCTGGGTGAGGGCTCGTACCAAAGATGCACTAATATCGCTGTGCAAGGTTGGGCTTCGGGGAAGCTGGGAGAAGACCTCACTTCAAATCCATTCACCACCATATTGGTGGCCTTGGACCGCGACTGGGGAGTCCCTCTATAAGGAGCACAGTGAACACTGTAAGGGCATCTTGTCAGGCTCCGTCTCGTGTAGTTACACGCCATCCACGGAGGAACTAGAGACAAAGTTTCTGACTTCATAAAATGAAAAAGGAAAAAGAAGGGAGACGGAGTGAGGCGTACGTGAAAGGAAAAGAAAAGAAAGAGAAAAGCCCAGCAGACCTGACCGAACTGAAAGCTGGTGTTTGCTCCTCAAGGTCGCGGCCCCTGCCTGGACACGGCCCTTTTCCACCTGGACCAGCGTGTGGTTGACACGCGCCGTGGCAGCCGGGACAAGGAAAATACACAGACCCCATGGTTGCACCTGACATCGCCAATGACACAGGTGGGCAGAGGATGGACGGATCAGAAATGTGCTACCCAAAAAACATGTCGATCCTCAGGCTGTAAGCTGATCACTGAATTAACTAACTTTACTTGCTACCATAATATCGGGAGGAACACACAGCCCGCCACGAATCGTCCTGGGAGACGTGACATCTCGAGGCCGTCACCCCCGCCCCCTGCACGTAATCCCAGGCCCCGGAGAAGACCCACGTCGCAGCAGTGGTTCTGACTCTGCAGATGCTTCTAGCTTTTACTCTAGGTAGCGGGAAGCCACTGAGGCTTTGAAGAGGGGAGGGCTGGGCGCTGGCTTGTGTTTGTAGAGGCCCCTGTGGCTGCCCTGCATAGACGGGCTGTCAGAGGAGGAAGAATGGGGGCCACGGGCCGAGTCCCCGGGCATCCTACAGGTGACGGTGGCCGTGACGGCCGGAGGGCCTGCCAGCCACGGCTCTGAGATGCACAGTTCGGAGGGGGAATGACAGGGCCTGCTGACGGATGAGTTTGGAGCAGGCAGAGCCAATCCCCAGCGGGACAGCGGGCAGGCTTCTCACCAGGGGCTGGTGGCACCAGCTCCCACATTGGGGGGGGGGGGCTGGAGTGCGGGTGGGGATGCAGGTGTCTGAGCGTGCCCTGAGTGCCAGGCACAGAGTGCGCTGTGAACAGGCTGGGGGCTGGGCAGGGGGCTGGGGTCTCCTGCATCCAATGAACAAAGACGGAGGAACAGGGTGAGGGCTGCGGTGGGGGCGGTGGGGGGAGAAGAGCGATGGGGGGAAGAAGACAAGGAGGAGGAAGAGGGGAGAGGAGAGGCCATGGGGGGAGGAAGACGAGGAGGAGGAAGACGGGAGAGGAGAGGCCATGGGGGGAGGAAGACGAGGAGGAGGAAGACGGGAGAGGAGAGGCCATGGGGGGAGGAAGACGAGGAGGAGGAAGAGGGCAGAGGAGAGGCCATGGGGGGAGGAAGACGAGGAGAAGGAAGAGGGGAGAGGAGAGGCCATGGGGGGAGGAAGACGAGGAGGAGGAAGAGGGCAGAGGAGAGGCCATGGGGGGAGGAAGACGAGGAGGAGGAAGAGGGGAGAGGAGAGGCCATGGGGGGAGGAAGACGAGGAGGAGGAAGAGGGGAGAGGAGAGGCCATGGGGGGAGGAAGACGAGGAGGAGGAAGAGGGGAGAGGAGAGGCCATGGGGGGAGGAAGACGAGGAGGAGGAAGAGGGGAGAGGAGAGGCCATGGGGGGAGGAAGACGAGGAGGAGGAAGAGGGCAGAGGAGAGGCCATGGGGGGAGGAAGACGAGGAGGAGGAAGAGGGCAGAGGAGAGGCCATGGGGGGAGGAAGACGAGGAGAAGGAAGAGGGGAGAGGAGAGGCCATGGGGGGAGGAAGACGACGAGGAGGAAGAGGGGAGAGGAGAGGCCATGGGGGGAGGAAGACGAGGAGGAGGAAGAGGGAAGAGGAGAGGCCATGGGGGGAGGAAGACGAGGAGGAGGAAGAGGGCAGAGGAGAGGCCATGGGGGGAGGAAGACGAGGAGAAGGAAGAGGGGAGAGGAGAGGCCATGGGGGGAGGAAGACGACGAGGAGGAAGAGGGGAGAGGAGAGGCCATGAGGAACTCAGCACCTAACAGACCAGAAGGTGCTGAGAGACGACCAGCAGAGCTGGGGGTGGGGGGGGAGCGTCGGCTGTGGATGCTGACGGAGAGGGGCTGAAAAGGATCTTCAGTGGTTTGGGGATGCCGACGGCTCACACCTGCGCCCAGATACCCCTCCCGCCCCCGACACACACACTCAGAGGCTGACAAGTAACCACACCCGCCAGCGCCCACAACCTCCCGCTGCCAGTGAAACTGTGTTCTGCGGCGTCCCCCCGAAGGGCTCCGCTCCGGGCGGGGCTCCGGGCACTGCCAGGTCGAAGGGCCCGGCACACTGGCACCCCTGCCCCCGGGTGCCCAGCAGGGATGGGGACACGACGACAATGGCCCGGATGACGAGTGCACAGCCAGCAGTACGGTAGCAGGTAGCAAACACTGGGGCTCAGCCCACGTCGTGCCCTTGTCCAGACTTGCAGGGGGACGCCAGGGTGCGGTGAGCAGGGACCCTGCAGGGAGAGTGACCCCGCAGTGAGCAGGGACCCTGGGTTGAGTAGGGACCCTGCAGGGAAAGTGATCCTGGGGTGAGCAGGGACCCCTCAGTGAGAGTGACCCTGAGGTGAGCAGGGACCCCGCAGTGAGAGTGACCCCACGGTGAGCAGGGACCCTGCAGGGAGAGTGACCCCGCAGTGAGCAGGGACCCTGGGGTGAGCAGTGACCCCACAGTGAGCAGGGACCCCGCAGTGAGCAGTGACCCCACGGTGAGCAGGGACCCTGCAGGGAGAGTGACCCCACAGTGAGCAGGGACCCTGGGGTGAGCAGTGACCCCACGGTGAGCAGTGACCCAAGAGTCAGCAGTGACCCCACGGTGACAGTTACCCACAGTGAGCAGTGACCCCACTGCGGGTGTGGGTGTCAGCGTGGACCATGCAGCCGGCCCGACGTGCTGCCCGACATGGCTCGTGGGGGTGCCCAACAGAGGACGTCCCTGCGGGGCAAGGGGTCCTTCAAGGATGATCACACGGCAGGGGGCTGCAGCTGAGACAGGCTCGGGGGGGGGGGGTGCTGACTCGGTCCGGCCACATCTGGGTGCCACAGCCGGCGCTCAGGAGGACCGTGGGTCTGCAGCCAAGTTGGGGGTCACCCCTGGGTGCATGGGACCGTCTGGGGTGGCCAGCGGTCCAGGACGGAGACCCCGGGACGTCATGCTGGGCAGCGTGTGGGGTTGGAGGGCTCACTCGCCCCAGAATGGGTGTTGGTGGGGGCCGCACGGGCTCCCGGGAGTTTGAGGAGGGTGCCGGCCTCCGTGAGCCCCGGGGTCCAGGCCCGCGCACTCGTGCTTCCTGGGGTCCGAGGGCAGGAGGGACCGGAGGCCCAGGGGACACGGCACAGCCGAGGGTCCCTGGACAGGAGGGGGGAGAAGGAGGCCCAGGGGACACGGCACAGCCGAGGGTCCCCGGCCAGGAAGGGGGAGAAGGAGGCCCAGGGGACACGGCACAGCCGAGGGTTCCTGGTCAGGAAGGGCGAGAAGGTCCTGAGGACAACAGGACCAGCAAACCCGGGAGGGGCAGCTCTCCGGAATGATGGGAGGACATGGGCAGTTGCCACAAGGGGAAGGGACAGTGGCAGGACGCGGGACTGGAGCCAGAGGCTCAGTCAAGCCCTGTGGAGAAGGAGGACCGAGGCCGGCCTCTGGGAAGGGGGTGCAGCCAGGCGATGGCCGGCCCGCGGTGGGCAACGGGGCCCTGGGGACGCCGGCAGGGGTTCTGTCACCGCACGGGCGGGGCCGTGGCCCCAGAGCAGCCCCGTAACCGTGGCTCCTGCGGCTTGAGGCCGGAGACGGGTCCAGGGGCCCCTCGTCCCCGCTGTGGTTGGGCTGTTCCAGGGCCCCGTGTGGGACCCCCGGCAGCTCCTCCCGTGCCGTCCTGTCCCCCCCCACACCCCTGCGGCCCCTCGAACGGGTGCGGACGCCGGGTCCCCCGGGCAGCGGGGCGTCTCTCGGGCTGTGGAGCGCCCCAGGTCCCGCTGCCCACTCACAGCCTGGGGGGGGCGCCGGCCATCCCGTGCACTGGCCTGCGGTGACCGGGGGTGTGGCGGAGGCCCCCCGTCCTGCACGTGGGGCGCCGCTGCCCAGGCTGACGTGGCTCGGCCCGCTCCCCGCCTGCGCTGCCTGCCCGGGCTCCGGCTGACCACGCGGGTGGCCGGGCCACGGGCCGACGCGTCCCCCGGGTGGGGCCGCCTGGACGTGGCGAGCCTGGCGCGATGGCGCAGACGGTCCCGGGGGACCCGAGAGACCTGCAGAACGTTACCGCCGCTGAAAGGGGGGCAGAGGGAGACACAGACGCGGCGTGCTGTAAACAGTCTGATTCCTCGATGTAAACCAGATTCTGCCCCGGGACGTCAGGTAAACATCTGTGCCGGAGCCCGGGCCCCCCACCTCCGGGGAGGCCCAGGGGTCTGCATCGCCTACTCTGGGACGCGTCAGAGGGACCGCCCAGACGTTCCGTAATTAGGCAAAATTGGCCTCGCGTTCCTTCGCTAAGTCCCCGAGATCTCTGCAATTTTAGGTCTTCTCAAAAACGAAAACACTTGGTAATTCAATGACACAGGCGAAAAAAGCCCGGGATGTTCTCTCAACTGGAAAATACCAATTAAGGCAGCGATTCTGGGTTTCCAGCCCGCTCGGGCTGAGCCGGGGGCTTATCTCCGGGGAGAGGAATCCGCCGGGACCGGGGCCCCGCGAGGGCCGAGGCCCGGGCTGCTTCCCGCAGCCTCGCCCGACGGCGCTGCCCCGGGGCCCGGCTCCGAGGGCCGGGGGCTGCCGCGGGGGTCCCGGGGCTGGGCGACCCTTGGGGACGGAGCCCCGGTCCTGCATCCAGCTGTGTGCCAGCACCAAGGACAGTGCCTGGACAGCTGGTGTCCCTGATGGGTTTCCCTGCAGGCGGCTGAGTCCCCCCACCTGGTGGTCGCTCCCGCCTGAACCTCAGGCCACATTGTGGGGTGGTGGGGTTTGTGCCATCAGTGACGCCCCCACCTTCTGGCCTCAGGATCTTCCTCCCTCTGGTCACCCAGCTCAGCTCACGGTGGGTCCTGTCCAGTCTCCTCCCATGTCTCAGGTTTGCATGGAGCCTGTCTGGGTCAGCACTGCTAACTCAGGGTTTCCGAATCTCTCACTGCTGAGAAGCCAGTGGTCCTTGTCATTCTGTCTGCTGGAGAACCTCCCCCCACTTTCCAGGGACTCGTCTGCAGGGAAGGCGTCCCTCTGTGTCCCATGTGCCTCTGACCTCCAGGACTGGGTTTGAGGCCACATCCTGCTTCCCCTTGCCCCTGAACAGCCCACAAACTCAGGATCATTTTTATATTTGAAATCACTGAGTGAAAACCAAAAGAAGAATAGTACTTTGTGACACGTGAAAATGGTAGAAGTTGCGATTTCTGTGCCCGTAAATAACGCTTTACTGGAGCGGAGCCCCCACCGCATCCAGACTGTTCGCGGCCACTTTCCTGCTATGAAGGCCGAGCTGAATTGTTGTCCCTGTTCATGCGAGACGAAAAAACCTTTCAGAATTTCTTTTTTTAAAAAAGGGAGAGAGTTTTATTCGAGCCCCAGTGAGGACCACCGGCCGGTTTACACAATCTGCACCAAGAAGCGAGAGGACTGGGGAAGGAGAGCGTCACTCGGGGTCTGTGTGTTCTTTGTTACGGGAGCACTTAGGAGTCGTGGCGAGGGCAGCCCGGAAAATCACAGACTTTACCTTATGCTTCTCGTGTGCAAGGCCCCTGGCTCCGGAGGGGTGGGAACGGAACTCAGGGATATTTTTACTCTTATCTTTAGTTTGAAATGTTTCTTTCAGGCTATTTGCTGATGAAGCAGATGTCACGGTGTGTGATCGGGGCAGAAATAGAGCCCCTGCTCTGGGGTCTGGTGAGGTCACTGTGACCTTGGTCCAAGTTAATGTATGGCATCCCTGGGGGCCTGGGAGCAGGGCCCACTCACATTCGAAGCTGAAAATTCCCTTCCTCGCCCCAGAGACCATGTGGCCTGCAGAGCCTAAAATATCTCCTTCCCGGCACTGCAGAGGCCTGAGCTAGGTCCACACGCAGAAGCTTCCCTGGTTCTGAACAGCCCTTGTGTCCACCTCCCGAAAGCCTCCGTCACATGTTTCCAGAACATCCACTCACGACGGGTTATCAGGTGGGCAGCCCAGGTGACTGTCATGTGGTCCTGGTGTTCAAGGGCATCCTGATCAACCCAGAGAGATACAGAAGTCAGGTCACACGGAGGCTGGTTTGAGCTGGACACTAGGCTGGGATGCCCGGAAGGGTCTAGAGCTCCAGGCCCCTCAGAGGAATGACCGCGAACACGTTTTCTAACCTCTCTGAGCGCCGGGTCCCATCTTTCAAATGATCTGATTACAAACCAATGGGCAGATGCGACGGATCTGCTGCTTTTTTTTTTTTTAAGAGGTAATTGCTGGGTTCAGTGCAGTGCTAGCACCGTGTGACAACCACACACACACACACACACACACACACACACACACACGGGTCTGGGCAGGGAAACACCGCTGCGTGGTGAGCAATGGCATGCTTTTGTGTGACCATATGGCTGGGCCAGAAGTGGGGGTATGCTGTGGTCGCTCTCGGGAACCCCCAGGTCTACACTGCTGACGCCCCAGACGTCACAAGAAGGTAGGAGAGGACTGGCACTTGTGTCACGGGGCTTCTGGGGAGGGCAGGGTGGCTCTGGGAAGGGAGCCGGCGGGGGATCTAATTTGGGGCGGGGTCCCTTGCACGGGCAGAGGGCCGCAGCCTGTGTGCTCATCTGTACCGTCCCATGTAACCCTGGCTGCCCGAGCGGCCTCCCGACACAGGCGTCATCGCTGCCCGCGACCTCCGTGTGCCCGGCAGCCTTCGCGACGAGCCTGAGGCCCGCGTCCGCACCCCCTTCCCCGTTTCGCTTCGGAGCTCCCAGAAATCAGTTCACCAGCCCCGGGTCACACACATTGAGGGGCCGAGGCCCAGCACCTCCAACAGCACAGCTCTGATAGCATCAGACTGTGTCCGAACATCAGTAACAGAGCGGAATGATGTCATATCCCCTCAGAGCCAAGTACATTTTCTTCTGGCAGCAGGAAGAGAACAACGGGTCACGGCGGTTCGGTCAAGGCCAGTGTGCTGCTCGCTCACTCCCCGTGTAGCCCCTTCCCAGGTCTCAGCTGACAGCCGGGGCCCCTCACGTTGGCTGGCCTTCCCGGCCGTCATTTGCTGAAATCTCTCCCTGGAAATCTGTTTCCTGCCTGGTTTCTCACGCCACGCATACACGGTTCATTGTCAGAAATCCCTCGAGGAATGTCACATGTGTGGGCTCCCTTTTCCCTGGGAACGTGGTCCTCCGAGTCCCGCTTTCCTCGGCACTTGGGTTAGGCACGCTTCTCCAGAGACACAGAGTCGAGAAACACCTATGCAAATATATACCTGAAGTTACGGGTTATAAGGAGTTGCCTTATACGAAGGCTGTGAGTCCAGAATCTGCGGTGCAGGCTGAAGACCCGGGACCACTGAGGGTGCGGCAGGAGTCAGAAGGCCGCCTGCTGGGGTTTCCTCTTGCTTGGGGAGGTCAGCCTCTGGTTCTATCCACGCCTTCGACTGATTGGATGAGGCCCACCCCCGTCCACCCCCTTGAGTGTTAATCTCACCCCCACCCGCCCTCCAAGCCGACACACACAATTAGCCGTTGCAGAGCAGTTAACATGTATCTCGTGATGTTCAGAGTAAAGATTTTTCAACAAGACCCTCGGCTTGAAAGTCAGGCTGCGTGAGAGAGAGAACGAGTATCAGACTATCGAGAACCAGGCCTGGGAGGCTTGGATCACATTCATCGGTTCTGGCGCAGACGGGCCCTGAGCATGTTTGGGAAGGAGGAGAATACAGCTCCGAAGACGGAAGGGAAGAGCCTCCCCGTGTGCCTGGCGGTAGGACCGGGCGCATCAGGGCGCGGGAGGCAGACGAGGCCTCTCCCGCGATTCGACTGGAGCGGGACAGGGGTGCGGCGGCAGGAGGCCGAGCTTCCAGCCGCTGCGCTGCGCACACACTCGGAAGAGGCTGGGAGAGTACGCGCTGCTACGTGTATTTCAACACAATAAGAAAGCGTATCAGGGGAAGCTTTCCTGAGTCTGCACGGGTGTGATAAACTGCACACATCGCAAGTGTGTGATTTTATAAATGCTGACACGTACCCGCCCATGACACCGTCAGCACAACCAGGAAAGGAAGCGCCTTCACCCCGAAGGTCTGCCACACGCTCGGGGCCCCCTCCCTGCACCGCTGCGCCCGCCCGCCCCGCGCCGCCGGGGACCTGCTGTCGTCATATGTTTTCTGAATGTTCCAGAGAATGTCTGGCCTTTGCACTCAGCACGGTCACCTCGAGACTCGTCCAGGTCGTTGCTGTACCCCCGGACCAGCAGTTGCCCCGCAGACCGTCTCAGGGAAACGGCACCAGGCGTGTGTCCCTGCACCCGTCGGGGGCCCCGGCGCTGTGTCGGGTTTGGGCCTCCGGGCACAGAGCACGCACGTGAGCCTCTGTGTGGTCGTACCCTCCGTTGCCCCCCGTAGGCACCGAGGGCCGGAAGTCTCCGTCCCACGGAAGGAGGCTGCTCGCCTGGTGACGAAACCGCCAACCCGTCCTCCAAAGCGGGGCCCCACCTGCTCGCCCCTCGCTGGAGCCCGCGGTGTAATTGCAGCCTTCTGTAGCCGAGTGATGAGGGCACCGCGGCTCTGGCTCCCAGTGAGTCACCATCTCTCCACGCGTTCGCTTCCCGTCTGTGTATTTCGGGGAAGGGACCGTTCCATTTCTGCCCGTTTGTAAATTGGGATGCTTGTTTTCCCCTCACTGGAGATGTGGGAGTTATTTTTGTATTGGGGACGCGCGCCCCCTCTCAGGTGGTTTGCACACAGCCCCCCATCTGTGCGTGCCGTGTCCTTCTCCCGACTCGTCGCTCAAAGAGCTGAAGCAGCAGTTTTAATCTTGGCGAAGTCTGAGGGAGCGGCTTGTTCTCTTACAGACCGTGCCTCTGGCGCTGCACCTAGCGGTCTTTGACCAGCACGTGCATGGAGGCCCCTGCAGGAGCTTCTGGAGGCTTTATGCTCTCACCCCACTCTCGATCCATGACATGCGTTCGTCTCTGTGGCAAATGAATATCGAGTTGTTCGGCCGCTGGGTGCCAGCCGGCATCGAACGCGCTGTCCTCCCCCCACCGGGCTGACGTGCAGCTTTGCTGAGCCCAGTTGTCCATAGTGGGGTCTATTCTGCGCCCCGCACTCGGCCTTCCGATCTGCTTTCCTCTCCCGCTGTCAGCACCGCACGGTCCGGGTTCCCGCAGTCGGTAACGAGTCTAGAGCTCACGTGGACTGGCCCCTCCGTCTTCTTTCTCCTTCTCCTCAGAGATCTTTTGGTTTTTCCCACATCCTCTCGTTGCCACAATCAGCATGAATTTTGTAATCACCTCAATGAATTCTATTAAGAGAAGGAGTTCCTGAGGTTTAGATCTGCTGGGCACTGCATCCAGAGGCCAACTTAGGAAGAACCGTCCGCTGACCGGCGTCGGGATCTCGACCCCTTGACAAGAGACGCACCTCAGGGCGCCTGAGTGGCTCAGTAGGTTGAGCGTCTGACTTCGGCTCAGGTCATGATCTCAAGGTTCGTGAGTTCAAGCCCCGCGTCGGTCTCTGTGCTGACAGCTCAGAACCTGGAGCCTGATTTGGATTCTCTGTCTCCCTCTCTCTGCCCCTCCCTGACTAGTGCTCTGTCTCTCTCGGTCTGTCAAAAATAAATAAATGTAAAACAAAATTAAAAAAAAAAAAACAAGATACACACCTCAGGGGTGCCTGGGTGGCTCAGTCAGTTGAGCATCCGACTTCAGCTCAGGTCATGATCTCATGGTTCGTGAGTTCGAGCCCCGTGTCAGGCTCTGTGCTGACAGCTCGGAGCCTGGAGCCTGCTTCAGATTCTGTGTCTCCCTCTCTCTTTGCCCCTCCCCCACTTATGCTCTCTCTCTCTCTCTCTCTGTCTCTCTGTCTCTCTCTTAAAAATAAATATTAAAAAAAATTAAAAAGGGGCACCTGGGTGGCTCAGTCAGTTGAGCATCCGACTTCGGCTCAGGTCACAATCTTGCAGTCTGTGAGTTCGAGCCCCGCGTCGGGCTCTGTGCTGATGGCTCAGAGCCTGGAGCCTGCTTCGGATTCTCTGTCTCCCTCTCTCTGCCCGTCCCTGACTAGTGCTCTGTCTCCCTCGGTCTCTCAAAAACAAATAAATGTAAAACAAAATTTAAAAAAAGATACGCACCTCAGTTTATTTGATTCGACTTTGCTTTCTATCAGCAGCACATTGTACTTCTAACTCTATGGGTCTTGCACACTTTTGTCTGATTTACTCCTAACTTTAAATGTTTTCTCCACTATCTCAGATGTTAATGGCTGGGATATAGAAACAGCTCTGGTGACATACAATTCACACACCACACAATTCGGCCACTGGCCGCGTGCAATCCAATTGTTTTTTGTGTGTTCACAGGTGGTGCAACTATCCCCACCATCTAACCACACGCGATGCGATTCTAGAACATTCCCATCGCCCCAGAAACAAGCCCCATACCCCTCAGTCATCACTACTCATTCCTCCCACCCCACGACGCCTTGGGCTCACGCGACCACAAACCTCCCATCCCCGCCCACTGTGGACACTGAGCGTGATGGGAACCTTGCACCGTGTGGACTTCTGTGCCCGGCGCCTGTCCCTGAGCGTGAGGACTTCAGGGTCCCTCACGTTGCCACAGCAGGATCAGTGCTTTGCTCCCTTGATGGCTGAGGGACATTCCACGGGTGGACATCTGGGGTGTTTCGGTTTGGGGGCTGTTACGAACAATGCCGCGGTGAACGCTATGTGTGTGTGTCCGTGTCTCTGGGCTGTGCCTGACGGGCCATGTGTAGCATCTGGCGTAACTGCCAGGATGGTTTCCAAAGGGCCCGTAGCACTACGTTCCCGCCAACAACATCCGAGGGGTCCGGGTTTGCCACATACCTGGAGGCACTTACTGGACTCCCATCTGCTGAAACTTTGGTGTCTGTGTTTATGAGGAAGGCCGGCCCGTGGTTTTCCCGTGGTGTCTTCAGTGGTCTTGGGATGAGGGTGGCTCTGGCTCCAAGAACGAGTGGGGAAACATCCCTGCTCTGGATTTTCCTGGGCTACATTGTAGAGAGGCCACACTGGTTCTCCGCTAAATGCTTCCTGGATCCAACCGCCAAGCCTGGTGGCCGGTAGTTTTCTTGGTCAGAAGCTTGTTGCTACAAACTTAATTTCCTTAACAGGTGTATCTATTTCTCTGGTGGTTTGTGTCTTTTGAGAAATGTGTCCATTACATCCAAGTTGTCAAATTTACCGACACAAAGTTGTTCCTAAGATCCCCTTTCTCATCCCCTCCAGTGTCTGTAGGGTCTGTGCTGTCATCACTCGGTCCTGATTCACTCTGTCTCTCTTGCCTTTATCGATCAAACTGGGTAGAGATGCCTCAGTGTCAGAGGCTTCCTCACATTACGCCTTACAACAGGAGGGACCAACGCATCTCCGCCTCTCTGGCTCCGGAGGCTGAACGAGACGGGGCTCGGAACCGGCAGCGACGGAGGGTGGATGCCGTCCGGGGAAGGGCATCCTGTTGTTAGGCTCCCACCTCCACAGTGACAGCAGCTACTCTCACAAGGCGTCTGCGTGGCCAGCTGTCCGGCCCGGGCTGTGGCCTCTGATGGATGCCGCTGTTGACCCGAGTCTTGATCTGACGACACGGCCCCACGGGGCTTCTCAGGCCACATTCACCCAAGGACAGAACCGTGTGGTGCAATTCACCTCCACACGACCGTGTCTGGAGTCAGGATCCCCCTTCTCTGCAGATCTCCCAGGGAGAGCTGAGGCCCAGGAGGGACACAGGTGGAGGGAAAGCGAGGAGGTCCCTGGACCTGTGCCCTCTGCTGTGAAGCGTGTGTGACTTGAGCTCCATTACTTCCTAGGTTTACTTGACTAAAATACAAAACAGTAAACAGACACAGTGTGACATAATTGTAGTGACTATGTCATTATTTTAAGACTAAAATAAACAAAACAAATTTCTCTGGGTAATGGTATAAATAGACAAAGAAAGTGACAGGGGCTAGGGACACCCTGGCCGGTACGTAAAGCCCCCGGCCCAGGAGGCTCCACACCTGAACACCTCCCCTCTGCACCTGCATCTCTGACCGACTCCGCCCAAAACCCACCAGAAACATGGGCTGCTGTGGCTGTTCTGGAGGCTGTGGCTCCGGCTGTGGGGGCTGCGGCTCCGGCTGTGGGGGCTGCGGCTCCGGCTGTGGGGGCTGCGGCTCCGGCTGTGGGGGCTGCGGCTCCAGCTGTGGGGGCTGCGGCTCCAGCTGCTGTGTGCCCGTGTGCTGCTGCAAGCCCGTGTGCTGCTGTGTGCCAGCCTGTGCCTGTTCCAGCGGCGGCTCGTGTGGGGGCTCCAAGGGAGGCTGTGGCTCCTGTGGGGGCTCCAAGGGGGGCTGTGGCTCCTGTGGGGGCTCCAAGGGGGGCTGTGGCTCCTGTGGGGGCTCCAAGGGGGGCTGTGGCTCCTGCGGGGGCTCCAAGGGGGGCTGTGGCTCCTGTGGCTCCTGTGGCTGCTGCCAGTCCAGCTGCTGCAAGCCCTGCTGCTGCCAGTCCAGCTGCTGCAAGCCCTGCTGCTGCCAGTCCAGCTGCTGCAAGCCCTGCTGCTGCCAGTCCTGCTGCGGCAAGCCCTGCTGCTGCTCTTCCGGCTGTGGGTCCTCCTGCAGCCAATCCAGCTGCTGTGTCCCCGTTTGCTGCCAGTGCAAGGTCTGAGGCTCTGGCTTATGGCCTCAGGGAACTCCGAAAGACCTGTGCTTCCCCTCAAGTGACTATAGGTACATCCTGGTTACACCCCCCCAAAAAAAACACACAAAGCCCGCCCCCCAAACACTTCCTCTCCGCTTGCCGGATCCCTCCAGTGTCTTGGCTTACACTTTGCCCCCAGCCCTCGTGGCAAAGCAATGGACTACTCCCATACACATTCCCTACAAAGGCGATCCCATCCTGCAGGCCCTTTGGCCTCTCCTACTGCCGTGCCTTCATGCCTGAGCCACACTACCTGCAAAAGGCCCACAGCGCCAGGACGTGGCCCAGATCCCCCTCTCTCATCATTCTCTGTGTCAAAGCACCACATCCTTGCTCTCCTCTGCTTGCTAGGAGCTTGATGGCATTGGCATCGCAATGTCTCCCGGAAGCTGCCTCACTAACACAGGTGTGTGAAGATCCAATGGGTCTTGGTGCACCACCCCCATAAGTGGTAAATAAACTCTCCCCCCATAAGTCTTGGTCTTCCTGTGGCGGTTTCCTTCCATCCGCGGTCTCACTTGCAAAACACACCGTGTGTCCCTCATCTCACTTCTTAAGGGACCACTGCTCCCCAGATCTTCACTGCTGTCACTCCACTGTGGGCTCACTGCTCACTGCACATACGTTTGTGGAATTCAATCAGGAACGACTCACGACACGCATGGAGGAATGAGTCAATAAGTAAGGAAGAGACGACTGAATCTAAAAGAGTCGTTCTTATCAGGCTGAAGGGAGCCCAGACGGCTGAGCCTCCATGGGATTCAGACTTTGTTGGAATCGTGGAGGCTGCTCCTTCCCCATGCCATGATCTGCTTCGCAAGGCATCCCATGAGTGGTGTCTGCGCCCATCCAGGCCGCAGAGCAGGAGCCAAGCCTAGAGAGAGGGCAGTGACTTCAAAATGGGCTGTGTTCCTCAGGTGTTCCGGATGACAAAAGGAGAAATGGTGTCGTTTTCAGAGGCCAGAGGCAGTGTGTCTCGGCACAGACTGACGAGCACTCTTTCCATCTCTGGGCTCACAGACATCACACCGTTGGTTCCACACAGGAAGGAACAGAAGGCGATGTCCTCGACCCGATCAAAGCATCTACCAAACAGCCACAGCTGCCACCACACGTCCCACTGAAAGCCTGGGATTTCCTTTGAAGGTCAGGGACAGGAAAGGATGTCCACATTCACCACATCTACTCAACATCGCACGCAAGCTCTACCCAGGGCGATGAGGCAAGACAAGGAAGTAAAAGGCATCCATGTGGGAAACGAAGAAGGAAAAGTATGTCTCTTCACAGAACACATAATCTTGCACAAACAAAAGAACCAAAGACATGCACGCACATGCGTGCGTGCGCGCGCACGCACACACACACACACACACACACAAACCACAATAATAAATCAACTCAGTAGGTTGCAGGCTCCATCCGCAATATACAACAATCAGCTGTATTTCTAGACACAAGCAATGAAGAATCATCATTGAAATTCAGAAAACAATGTCCTCAAAAAGAACAAATACTTAAGAATATACTTCAAGGGGCACCTGGGGGCCTCAGTCTGTCTAGCGTCCCGCTCTTGATTTTCGCTCAGGTCGTGGTCGCGCATGGGCCCGTGACTTCGAGCCCCACATCGGGCTCCATGCTGACACCTTGGAGCCTTCTTGGGATTCTCTCTCTCTACCCCTCTCCTGCCCATGCACTTGCTCTCTCGCTCAAAATAAATAGTGAAACTTAAAAAAATTATTTTAAAAAAGGCACACTCAACAGAAAAGGGCATATCCAGACAAAAGTAGTTGGAAATTGGAAAGGATGGTGTGAGGTTGTCAAGAAAGGTTCTCAGATAAACAAGGAGTTGAGAGAATTGTCCCACAAAACTTACAGCAAAAAACACCAAATGATAAAGGAAAAATATCCAGTAGGCACCGGAAAAGGTATAATAAAACAGAATGATAAGATATTTTTTGATAAATTCATTATATGTTAAAAAAAGGCAAGAGCCAAATAAGAAAAAATTATATTACTGCATTTTCTGTACAATAGTCATGTGTGGGAATAAACATGAGAGTTTGCAAAGGCACATGTTTCGTTAACAAGGAAATATAGACATTGTTCAGTTTCAATTAAAAATTAAGTGTAATCACCAGAAGAATAAAAGCAGAATGTTTAGGGGAGCCTAGGTGGCTCAGTCGGTTAAGCGTCTGACTCTCGGTTTGGGCTCAGGTCATGATCTCACGGTTCGTGAGTTTGAGCCTCATGTCAGGCTCTGCACTGACAGCACGGAGCCTGCTTGGGATTCTCTCTCCCTCTCTCTGCCCCTCCCCTCCGGAGCTCGCTCTTTCTCTCTCAAAACAGACAAATAATAAATATATAATGGATAATTTTTAAACCAGGAGAAGAAACCTGATGTATACGATGGCGTGTGGTAACCACAGAACAAGAGAAGACAGCCCGGTGACAGACGTGACTTCGATGGCAGAAACAGGTCCTGGTCTGGCAAGGACATCGTAAGAGTGGTGGATTTCATCTCCCAACAGAGGCTAGGGATTAAATTAAAAATAAAAGACCCAACAGTCTGTGACCTACAGGACTCAGCGTAGCTGACGATAGAAAGACGGGAATGTCCGCACTGGGGCGTGTGCACCTGAGGACGGGGACAGCAATGGCGATGGTGAGCCATAGTGCAGCCTTCTGATGCTGAAAGGGCCAGCACGTGGAGCACGTGTTCTCCTATCCCAAGGCAAAAATATTAGAAATTAAGTCACAAAGGCAGTAGTTAAAATACTGTATGTTTGTAAATTTGGGACTAAAGAAGTAATCACAAGAGAAAATATGAAATACTTAATGGTAATGTTAATAAAAACAGCACTTGTTGGAGTGACTGGAACACAGAATACAGAAGCTGTCCTTGCTGAGAAATGTACGGTAGGAAAGAAATAAATGTGTCACAAATCATGAGATCGGTGAACTGTCTGCTCAAATCTTTTGCCCATTTCTAATTGGGTCTTTGTCTTACTGTTGTAACGGGTTGTGTGTGTGTGTGTGTGTGTGTGTGTGTAATACACATATACAATCTTCAGCACCTGGCGCTCGGCAGAGCTTTTAAACACAATATCGAAAGCATGATCCATTCACATTTTTTTAATCAATGAATTAGACTTCGTCAGAATTAAAAACTTTTGCCCTACAAAAATAACGCTGTTTTTCACCATCCTGGAATGAAAATAAATAGCGAACTTGTCCCACACAAGCCGCTGCTGGGAACCGGAAAAAAAGAAGCTCCGGGCTGGGAGGAAAGGTGTGCCAACCACACAGGTGACAACGGACTGGAACCCAGAACGTAGGGAGGACTGTGGGGCCTCAGTGGTCACGAGGCGGACAAAACCGGGAAAGGCACGAGGGACACCGAAAGGGGTGTGAGTGCAGAATACGCACCCAAGATGCCTGACGTGGCTCTCCAGTGGAGATGCCACTGGGCGCCCATCAGCCGCTGAAAGGAAATAACGACAGTGCCCAATGCCCGCAATGTTTGGAAAGGCGCGATCTCGGACACAGCTGCGGAAAGCGCGATGTGACAGCCACTCCGTGAAGCAGTTTGACAGGTTCTTAAAAGACGAAGCTCCCTCTTACCACACAGCCCGGCGCTCCCACTGCTGGGCGTCAATCCAGAGAAGTGAGCACTCATGTACGCACACAAAAAACTACACGGATTGTTGGTCGGGGTTCTATTTGTTACAGCCGCAAGCGGGAACCAACCTGACTGTCCTTCGGAACAGATGGCTACACACTCAGGGAACACGGAGTCCATAAAGTCCATAAAGGGAACAGAGTAGGACACACACCACGACGGGCAAGGATGCCCAGGGCGTTCTGCTGAGTGACGTCACCCCGATCTCGAATGGTCACGTAGTGTGTGATTCCTTTTACCCCTCATTTTTCAGACGTACGAGGCAGGTCAACACAGGGAAGGCAAGGTGACCACCTGTGACTGAGAAGGCGCAGTGGGTATGTGGTGACGGGATGGACAGTTCTCTCACCAAAGTAGCATGTGCCAGATGCTGTGGCAAGGTCAGCTCCTACTCATATGGCTGGCAGCTCATGGGGATGTAACCACTGGAGTGCACAGGTTGAAGGGTGCATGAGATCTCCCTGGACAATATTTTTTAACATTTATTTATTTTTTGAGAGACAGAGAGAGACCGAGTGAGAGCAGGGGAGGGGCAGAGAGAGAGTCACAGAATCAGAAGCAGGCTCCATGCTCTGAGCTGTTAGCACAGAGCCTGCCTCAGGGTTTGAACTCATGAACCGTGAGATCGTGACCTGAGCCACAGTTGGACGCTTAACCGACTGAGCCACCCAAGCACCCCTCCCTGGACAATTTTTGAAATGCCCTGCGAATCTATAACTATTTCAAAATTAAAATTATTTTCTTAGGGGCGCCTGGGGGGCTCAATGGGTTAAGCGTCCGACTTCGGCTCAGGTCATGATCTCACAGCTCGTGGGTTCAAGCCCCCTGTCGGGCTCTGTGCTGACAGCTCAGAGCCTAGAACCTGCTTCGGATTCTGTGTCTCCTCTCTCTGCCCTTCCCCTGCCCATGCTCTCTTTCTCTCGAAAAAATAAACGTTAAAAAAAAAATTTTGTAAGTTTTTTTTAATGATGAGTGTGAAAAAGAGCCTATAGTGCCTTCCTTTTGTGTGAGAAAGAGGGGAAGTAGGGACACAGGCATTGAGTGCTTCTTCCTGCAAGAAAACTTCAGGAAAGGTGAACAGCAAACAAGGGGAGGAGGTGATGATAGGATGTCAACTCCGGGAGGTTTTTCCCACGTTCTCTATCGTCCAAAAATGAAATCCGTAGAAATGCTCAGGAAGGAGGCAACTGAGATGGAACAAGGTGAGAGGTCTGCAGTCATTTTCCTGGAATACTTGTGACCGCAGCCTGCACGTACCCCCCCCCCCCCGACCCCACCCATACACACACAACGTGGCCCGAGGTTCAGGCGGGAGCCACCACCAGGTGGGGGGACTCAGCCGCCTGCAGGGAAACCCATCAGGGACACCAGCTGTCCAGGCACTGTCCTTGGTGCTGGCACACAGCTGGATGCAGGACCGGGGCTCCGTCCCCAAGGGTCGCCCAGCCCCGGGACCCCCGCGGCAGCCCCCGGCCCTCGGAGCCGGGCCCCGGGGCAGCGCCGTCGGGCGAGGCTGCGGGAAGCAGCCCGGGCCTCGGCCCTCGCGGGGCCCCGGTCCCGGCGGATTCCTCTCCCCGGAGATAAGCCCCCGGCTCAGCCCGAGCGGGCTGGAAACCCAGAATCGCTGCCTTAATTGGTATTTTCCAGTTGAGAGAACATCCCGGGCTTTTTTCGCCTGTGTCATTGAATTACCAAGTGTTTTCGTTTTTGAGAAGACCTAAAATTGCAGAGATCTCGGGGACTTAGCGAAGGAACGCGAGGCCAATTTTGCCTAATTACGGAACGTCTGGGCGGTCCCTCTGACGCGTCCCAGAGTAGGCGATGCAGACCCCTGGGCCTCCCCGGAGGTGGGGGGCCCGGGCTCCGGCACAGATGTTTACCTGACGTCCCGGGGCAGAATCTGGTTTACATCGAGGAATCAGACTGTTTACAGCACGCCGCGTCTGTGTCTCCCTCTGCCCCCCTTTCAGCGGCGGTAACGTTCTGCAGGTCTCTCGGGTCCCCCGGGACCGTCTGCGCCATCGCGCCAGGCTCGCCACGTCCAGGCGGCCCCACCCGGGGGACGCGTCGGCCCGTGGCCCGGCCACCCGCGTGGTCAGCCGGAGCCCGGGCAGGCAGCGCAGGCGGGGAGCGGGCCGAGCCACGTCAGCCTGGGCAGCGGCGCCCCACGTGCAGGACGGGGGGCCTCCGCCACACCCCCGGTCACCGCAGGCCAGTGCACGGGATGGCCGGCGCCCCCCCGAGGCTGTGAGTGGGCAGCGGGACCTGGGGCGCTCCACAGCCCGAGAGACGCCCCGCTGCCCGGGGGACCCGGCGTCCGCACCCGTTCGAGGGGCCGCAGGGGTGTGGGGGGGTCAGGACGGCACGGGAGGAGCTGCCGGGGGTCCCACACGGGGCCCTGGAACAGCCCAACCACAGCAGGGATGAGGGGCCCCTGGACCCGTCTCCGGCCTCAAGCCGCAGGAGCCACGGTTACGGGGCTGCTCTGGGGCCACGGCCCCGCCCGTGCGGTGACAGAACCCCTGCCGGCGTCCCCAGGGCCCCGTTGCCCACCGCGGGCCGGCCATCGCCTGGCTGCACCCCCTTCCCAGAGGCCGGCCTCGGTCCTCCTTCTCCACAGGGCTTGACTGAGCCTCTGGCTCCAGTCCCGCGTCCTGCCACTGTCCCTTCCCCTTGTGGCAACTGCCCATGTCCTCCCATCATTCCGGAGAGCTGCCCCTCCCGGGTTTGCTGGTCCTGTTGTCCTCAGGACCTTCTCGCCCTTCCTGACCAGGAACCCTCGGCTGTGCCGTGTCCCCCGGGCCTCCTTCTCCCCCTTCCTGGCCGGGGACCCTCGGCTGTGCCGTGTCCCCCGGGCCTCCTTCTCCCCCCTCCTGTCCAGGGACCCTCGGCTGTGCCGTGTCCCCTGGGCCTCCGGTCCCTCCTGCCCTCGGACCCCAGGAAGCACGAGTGCGCGGGCCTGGACCCCGGGGCTCACGGAGGCCGGCACCCTCCTCAAACTCCCGGGAGCCCGTGCAGCCCCCACCAACGCCCATTCTGGGGCGAGTGAGCCCTCCAACCCCACACGCTGCCCAGCATGACGTCCCGGGGTCTCCGTCCTGGACCGCTGGCCACCCCAGACGGTCCCATGCACCCAGGAGTGACCCCCAACTTGGCTGCAGACCCACGGTCCTCCTGAGCGCCGGCTGTGGCACCCAGATGTGGCCGGACCGAGTCAGCACCCCCCCCCCCCCCGAGCCTGTCTCAGCTGCAGCCCCCTGCCGTGTGATCATCCTTGAAGGACCCCTTGCCCCGCAGGGACGTCCTCTGTTGGGCGCCCCCACGAGCCATGTCGGGCAGCACGTCGGGCCGGCTGCATGGTCCACGCTGACACCCCCACCCGCAGTGGGGTCACTGCTCACTGCGGGTCACTGTCACCGTGGAGTCACTGCTGACTCCTGGGTCACTGCTCACCGTGGGGTCACTGCTCACTGCGGGGTCCCTGCTCACTGTGGGGTCACTGCTCACCCCGGGGTCCCTGCTCACTGCGGGGTCACTCTCCCTGCAGGGTCCCTGCTCACCGTGGGGTCACTGCTCACTGCGGGGTCCCTGCTCACTGTGGGGTCACTGCTCACCCCAGGGTCCCTGCTCACTGCGGGGTCACTCTCCCTGCAGGGTCCCTGCTCACCGTGGGGTCACTCTCACTGCGGGGTCCCTGCTCACCTCAGGGTCACTCTCACTGAGGGGTCACTGCTCACCCCAGGGTCACTTTCCCTGCAGGGTCCCTACTCAACCCAGGGTCCCTTCTCACTGTGGGGTCACTCTCCCTGCAGGGTCTCTGCTCACCGCACCCTGGCGTCCCCCTGCAGGTCTGGACACAGGGCACGACGTGTGCTGAGCCCCAGTGGTGGCTACCTGCTACCGTACTGCTGGCTGTGCGCTCGTCATCCGGGCCGTTGTCGTCGTGTCCCCATCCCCGCTGGGCACCCGGGGGCAGGGGTGCCAGTGTGCCGGGCCCTTCGACCTGGCAGTGCCCGGAGCCCCGCCCGGAGCGGAGCCCTTCGGGGGGATGCCGCAGGACACAGTTTCACTGGCAGCGGGAGGTTGTGGGCGCTGGTGAGGTCTGGGGCTGTGGCTCCCTTGGGGGATCCCAGAGTTGGAGGGAGGAGGGGCTGCTGTAGAACATGCTTGGGGCTCAGGGAAGGTGGGAGCCTCCTCTCCCCGATGGCTCCGCGCTGGTCCTGGTGGCATTTCCTGCGGCGTCTGTACCCAGGTCAGCCACGCAGCATCGGCTGCTCAGAACCAGGGGCAGCTTCATCCCGAGATCGTCTGTCCTGCATCATCTGCCGGAAACCTGTCCCCAAGCTTGGCTGAGGCCAGCCGTGGCCTGTCCCTGAATTCCCTCCCTGCCAAGCCTCTGAGCAGCCCCTGGGGCCAACGCCTCCCCTGGGACACGTCCTCCCACATCCTAGCCCTTTGAAATCCTCCCCGGGGTGCTCCCCAGGGGACTGGAGGAAGTGCTGGCACTTAGGTCAGGGCCACGAGCTCCTCAGCTGTCCCTGAAATTCTTGCGCTGATTAGACGGAGAACGGATTGAAGGATTACTTCTTTAGTGAAAAACAGACGAACAGAATAAACAAAATAACTAATTTCCAACTTCCGGGACAAAGCGAACTCGTTGGCCTGGGCCTTTGGGACCTTGCCCTGCTCCCTCTAGGGTCAGCCCACCCCCGAGGGCCCCGGGCCGGCCCCACACTCCTCTGCACACCCCAGGCCCCCTCAGCTGGTGTGGGTCCCCTGGGGAGGGCGCTGCCTTCCGGTTTCCCTTCCCGGGCTCTGCACACAGCTGGCGCCACATAAATGTTTCACGTAAGGAGTGGATGAGCAGCCGAGGGACAAAGGTGGATGAGACCTTGCCTCTCCTGCCAAGGCCAGGGGCCAAGGTGTCTGCACCACAGCGGGCCTGGGGGCCTGCACCCCGGGGCCTGATTCGTTGCTGGGGTCGGGGTCCGGGGAAGCTCCTTCAGACGCTGCCCAGGGTGGGCACACGTGGGGCCCGGGGACTGTGGGCACGGGAAGGGGGTGTCAGAGTTCCAGACACCTCCTGACTCTTAGCCGGCTCCTGGGTCAGGCCTAGAGCCGGGCGGGGGCCACCGAGGAGGGGGGACACCAGTCTAGCCCTTGGCGGTGGTCACGCCGTCCTGAGCTGATTGGGGGTGAGCTGCGGGCTGAGCTGTGTCCTCCCCCAAATGCACACGTTGAATCCCCAGTCACCCACGGGATGGTGGTGGGATGGAAAGTAGGGGCCTCTGGGAGGTGACTGGGGGAGATGACGTCATGAGCGGGGGCCCCCGAGGTGGGATTAGTGTCCTTACAGAAGCAGAGACAGCTGTCTCTCCTCCAGGTAGGAGCCTAGAGGGAGGAGGCCCTCACCAGACCCCCCCACTACCCACTCCGACACCCTGACTCGGGCTTCCACCTCCAGGTCAGCTAGAAGTGAACGCCCGCTGGTTAAGCCCCCGTCTGTGGCATCCGCTACAGCAGCAAGGGCGGACCAGGGCAGGGCTGCTGTTGGGGCAGGTGCTGTCTGGGGAAGGAGAGCAGCAGAGGGACTCGTGAGGGACTGAGGCCAAGGAAGCGGTGGTTCCAAGCGGCGGGCCGCCAGGGACAGCCACGCTGCGAAGGGCCAGGAAGCAGCAGGCATGAGCCTTCACGACTGTGAATCCTGCAGCGGCCCAGGGAGAAGGCGGGTGGCTTCACCCGGTTTGGGAACGCACCTCTCTCGACCCCTGGGTGCTGCCAGAACCTTCCAAGAGGACCGACTCAGTGGTCATTAGCCAGCAGGAAGAATAAAGTCTTTGGTGCATTGAAAAGTTCTGGACGGAGGGAGAAAATGGGGAGGGAGACCCCCCCACTCTGCAGGAGCCTCTCCCCAAGTCGGCCATGGCCCACTAGGTGGGTGGTGGAGGGGTATCGGAGAGAAGGGGCACAGACACCCATGCATTCTGCATGCAGGGACGTAGCAGGGTGGTCCCGATGGCAGCCGGAAGCAGAAGACCCCCACTCGGGCAGGGTCCAGAGAAGACCCCCACTCTGGCAGGTCCGGGGCTGGACGTGCCCTCAAGGTTAAGATTTCAGCCAGCCCCACGGCATGTCCACCCCCAGGAGGCCACCCACCACCCTTGGGGGTCCTCAGGCTTCCGGCCCCACCCCCGCCCATGTCCCCTGTGGCCGTGGGGCAGGCACTTCCCCAATCCTCCCTGACCTCAGCCAGACCTCTGGCTGCACCTGCTCAGCTGGTGACCCTAGAAAGAGGAGCCCACAGAAACCACATTTTAAGGATGTGTGATGTTATTTTTAAAAAAGCATCAAAAGCACTGTGATTGGGAAGGACAAACTTCAGAGGACACATGGGCTAGTTTTGGTTCCGCATCTTTTCCAGATGGGTCAGGAGAGGACAGCCCAGGCGCTTTGGAGTCCGCAGGCGTTTCATCTGTCCCACCTGTGAGCTGCGGACACGCTCCTTGAGAGGCCGGGGGACTCCTGCAGACCCCAGACCCCCAGGTCTGCGGGTCTGGTCACTCTCTCCCCCGCAGAGCCCTCTGGGAGAGGAGCCTCCCTTCCACCGCCCCCGCCCCGCCATGGGCACATGCTGCCACCAGGTGGCGCCCTCCGGAGCGCGCAGACCCTGCTGCACCTGGGGAGCCCCCCACCCCACCCCACCCCCCACCCCGACCGCCCACGGACTTTGCTCCTTAACGTGGGCGCGCCCGGCGATTCCTGCTGCGACTCTAGAGCGGAGAAAAGGAGGCGCAGAGAGCACGATTGACTTAGTGACAGTGCTGGTGGGGACCAGAGCCTACCGGGCACACAGCCCCTGAGAGATGGGGAGGGGTGCTCGGGCCCCTGGAAGAACGAGTGGGCGGGGACGGGGGGCCACGCGGAGTCCGACAGGCCAGGGCCCAGGGAGACAGGCGGAGCCGCGTTGGGACAGCGGGGTGTGCGGTGACCCAGAGGGCGGCAGACACGCCCGACCACCCGGGGCACGCGCAGGAGGGGCTGGCTGCACGACCCGCA
The DNA here is from genome assembly GCF_046562875.1 of Panthera onca. Taxonomy (NCBI): domain Eukaryota; kingdom Metazoa; phylum Chordata; class Mammalia; order Carnivora; family Felidae; genus Panthera; species Panthera onca. The sequence goes on from NW_027675831.1 coordinate 117,948, forward strand.
CCTGCCTGGGGGAGCGGGGTCAGCCCGCGGAGAAGCTCAGAGAGGTCGGGGACCTCAATACCGGGCTCTGGTCCCCGCAGGAAAGGCACGGGACCCGGCCTGGCCACGCCAAGGTCCTCACCTGCGGAGCGGAGCCGGGTTCCAGGCTGTCCCGCCTCTGAGCCCCGGGGCAGGCCGGCTCCCTCCCTCGCGTCCCAGGCCAAGCGGACGCCAGGGGGCGAGCACGGCCCAGGCTTTCTGCTCCCACCTCTACTAACGCCAAGTGCTTGCGCCCCCAAGCCCCCCCACTCCGCCCTCAACCCTCAGGCCTGCCGTGGTGGGGGTGAGGGGGGTTGAGGGGAGGGGCGGGGGGGGGATATGTGAGGGGCGGTTGTACTGGGGGGTATGGGGCGGTGGGCTGCGGGGGGAGGGGGAGGGAGGAGGGAGGAGGGAGGGGGTGGGCTGTGATGAGGGAGAGGGGGCCATGCCAGAACACTGACCCCAGAGTCCACAGAGAGCAAGGGTGACCTGATAACTGCTCCCCCTGGGAGCCTGGAAAGACCTGGAACTTCACTGTCATTGTCATTTGCCTTCCTCCGCAAGCAGCCCTTCCTTCACTTTGAACCCCACTTTACAGAGGAAGAAACTGAGAACCAGAGACGTTACAGGATTGCCTCGGGTCACATGACTGGAGGGGGAGGAGGCGGGGCTTGCACTCTGGTTGTACAAGAGACTGGAGGTCCCACCCCCAGGCCCATGGTCCCCACAAGCACGTCCTGCAGTCCCCATCTCACCCTGAGAGGCAGTGGACAGGGGTGAGGACAGGAGCAGGGCTTGTAGGCGGCTTTCACTGGGATGGGTGCGTGTGTGAGTGGGTGGGTGGTGGGTGGTGGGTGGCCAGCAGGGCTGGGTCCTTGGCATGGTCTGCTTGTGACCGAGTCTGCTTGGAGGCACAGAATCTGGGGTGTGTCCTCCAAGGCCTGCTGGGTCTGGGGAAAATCAGATTCCTGGTGGCCGTTGGACCTGGCCCTGGGGTGCCCTGTGCGTCTCTAGGTTGGCCACAGGCTTCCGTCCCTCTGCCCGGCGAGGCTCCCAAGGCTTCGTGGGTGCCACATGGCAAGAAAGGTTTGGGGTCCCCTTCTTGGCCACTTGCCCTATGGATATCAGGGGCTTGCAGGAGGCTCGGGACTGTGACTTGAGCCCTGCCAGAGGCACTGTCCTTCTAAGTCCACTATGAGGGGGTGCCAGAGGGGTCAGAGAGCGCTGAGCCCAGGTCCCCAAGCCCCACCTTCCTGCCCAGACTGCCCACCCCTCGCAGCCACCGAGAGTCTCTGCTCCCCCTTCAGGAGCCCCGCTTAGCTCTGGGGCCACCAGGAAGAAGCCCTGCCTAATGCTGGATCCCTCCCCATCCTGGGTTCTTGCTTCCCACCCCAGAGCCTGCAAAGGGTGGGCGGGGCTGGGGCAGCGCCCCCACAAGGCCTGGAGAGGACCTGGGCTGGGCAGGGGTGCTCTGTGACAGGCTCGGCCCCTGCCCCCAGTGTCAGGAGCATCAGAGAGGCGGCACCTTCCCGCCTGGCTGTCCTGGGCCAGAGGTGCTGTGCGGCCGGAGGGGTCCACCCCTTGTGGACCTAATCCAGCATTTCCCTTAGCATGAAAACGGGTCACAAAACACTCAGAGCTAATCTTTACTGGGTGTCATGCACCAGGCCCTGAGTTAGATGTTTTACGTGCTTCATCCCAAGTGCATAATTTAAAACGCAGAGGACCTGAACGTAAAGGAATTTTCCCCAAGCCATAAAGGCAGTAAGAGCAGAGCTGGGATCTAAAGCAATGGCCCTTTGTCCCCAAGGCCTGATGCCCCCCTGTCTTGCTTGGATTCCAGTTGACCCACCCAGAGGGTGTAGATTATCTCAGAACAAAAGCTCAGCAAGCATGTGACGGCCCAAAAGGAGAGAGAGAGTGGAGAACTCAGTGACATCGTGACATCCAGCTACACAGAAATGACAGCCAAAGAGCCCAGCTTTTGCTGTGAGCTCCCTAGCAGCCAGGACAAAAAGGGAAAGAGATGCCGCCTAGGCCTTGTCACCTGGGAGAGGGAGCGGAGAGGTTCACAGAAGAATGACTTTCATCTCATTTCAGAGTGAAGAGTCATGTGGGGTCAGGCCCCAGAACAGAGGACGCCCTCCAGGGCAGAGGATCCCCAGTGCTGCCTTAGGGAGACACGAGGACCAATTCACAGGCCTGATTTGGAAGAGCGGCACTTTTGCGAGCCTAAAGCTTGATGAATTCGTGCACGGGGCAATGGATTTGAGGTTAATGTCCAGAGAAATCACGACCGATCCAACACAGAGCAAGGATGTGACCTGCGCATTCCCGACCGTGATGGTTAATCTTATGTGTCAACTTGGCTGGGCTGTGGTGCCCCGACAGTTGGCCAAACGCTATTCTGGATGTGTCTTCGGATGGGATTGATGTTTAGACCAGTGGATTCTGAGTAAAACAGCAGGCTGCCCACATTGTGGGTGGGCCTCATCCAATCAGTTGAAGGCCTGCGGAGCATAAAAGACCGACTTCCCCAAGCGAGAGGAAATTCCGCCAGCGGACAGCCTTTGGGCTACAACTGCGACTCTCACCCGAGTCTCCGGGGCTGGCCTCCCCGCTCGGATTTTGGGCTCACCGAGCCTCCGCGGTTCGTTAACGTAAGTACCATTCTCTGTCTTCACATCCTGCTGGTTCTGTTGCTCTGGAGGACACTGCCCCACCCACTAACCGATGGTTGCAGGGACGCCACCCACAGACACCTCTGGCCCCCCTGAGCCTCTTCAGCGCGATGGCTCCTGGGACAGCAGAAGCCGGGGCTCAACTAAGCAGTGCTGGGAAAGATGCCTCCCCCTCGGGAAGACCGTAGCCCTTCACCTCAGCAGGTGCTCACGCGTGCGGAACCCACGGGCCTCCTGGGAGACACAGGCCCCGGGGCTGCGGGGGGTCGGAGGCTCGTGAACAGCAGGTCGCCCACGCCAAAGGCAGGCAGTCTCAACACCAAAGGCACGGCAGGGGTGTGGGAGAGGGCAGGCTGCCCGCGCGGGCAGGAGGGGGCGGTTCTCTGCTCCGTGCGATGGCTTCCGGTTCTAGAAACTCAAGAAGGCGCAGACCTAGAAAACCCTGCACCCTTAGAACCTTTGTAAAAATAATTGTGGGGTACGGTGAGCAAAATCCTTTTAAATCCTTCGCTGAGCTTACAGAAGTAGGGGCGGTCACGGTGGAGCAAAAAGGGGGGCTGGGGGCGAGCGACCGCGCGGTCCCGGGCCGCCCGCGCCCCTGGCAAAGGCCCCCCAAGATGTTGCTTCTTGTTTCTGGTGAACCGAATGGAAATGAAACCCCAGACAGGCGGACAAATCAAGCAGGAGACCTCACCTGGTTTTCACAAGCCCCTGTGTACCCAGCCCTCAGATCGAGAACAGTCCGGCACCCCAGGAGACGCTGCCCTCACCCCAACTGACCGTCCCCTGACTCCCCCAGGTGAATGAGTCCCGCCTGTTGCTGGAGCCCACGTAAATGCAAACACACACTGCTGTCTCCTGACGCAGGTGCGCTCGGGGCTCCCCCCGCACGGCCGCAGGTGGCCACTGCTCTGGCCGAGGACACTCCCCTGTGGGGGCACCAGCACCCGCATGCCGAGACTTTGGAGGGAGGGCAGGAGACAGACGCGGGGAAGGATGGCAGGCGGTGGGGGCTGAGGGCTCTGCCTGCGGGGGACACTCCTGAGGCCCCCACCTTGGGCCCCGGGGGCAGGGTGGGCTAGGAGACTGCGTGGCATCCGAAGGAGAGGGCAGGAGACGCCCCTGCTCGGAGTCTGAGGTCCGGAGAAGTGACATCTTCGGCTCCCGAAGGTGGGGTCCTAGGGGCAGGAGGGCGCCCCCACCTGTCAGCCACACCCACTCAGAAGGCAGCCCCCCAAACAGGCGACTGGGGCAGGAGGAGGGAGGTGAGCAGGGCACCCCGTGTTCGCGGCTGCGCCATGTGGGAACCCAGTGGAGCTGTGGCGGGAAGGACACACACGTCTTGGTTCAAATACCACAGACCCCCGGTTGGCATCGGCGTTTACTAGATTTCACTGAATAAATGCCTCTTTTTAAAAAAAATTTTTTAATAATGTTTTTATTTATTTTTGAGAGACGGAAACAGAGCACAAGTGGGGGAGGGGCAGAGAGAGAGGGGGACATGTGAAGCAGGCTCCAGGCTCCGAGCTGTCAGCACAGAGCCCGACGCGGGGCTTGAACTCACGAAATGTGAGATCATGACCTGTGCCAAAGTCGGCACTTAACTGACTGAGCCACCCAGGCGCCCCAAGTAAATGCTTCTTCGTTTGAAGTGACTGTAGGGCCATTGCCAGAGACTAAGTGGCTGTTTTTGTTTTTTTTTTTTAAGATTTTCTCTATTTCAGCCCTTCCTAGAAGATGGCACCAAAGGCAGAGAAGGAAGCCTTTCCTCAAGCCGAAGCCAAAACAAAGGCTTTGAAGGCCAGGAAAGCGGGGCTGAAAGGCATCCTCAGTCACAAAAACAGAAGGTCTGAATGTCACCTGCATTCCGATGGCCCAAGACACTGGGTCTCCGAAGGCAGCCCCAATATTGTCCAAAGAGCCCCCAGGAGAAACTGACTTGACCTCTAGGCCATCACCAAGGTCCCCCCGACCCCCGAGTCAGCCAGGAAGAAAGAAGGCACGACAGATGACACACGTGTGTTCATTGTGGATGTCACGGCCCAAACTCCAGATCAAGAGCGCCATCAGGCCCGATGGAGAGAAGGCGTAGGTCCCCTGGCTCCTGACGAGGACGCCCTGCGTGTTGCCAGCAAAACTGGGGTCATCCAAACCAAGTCCAGCTGGCTAAATCTAAATATCAATGTTTTCATCAAAAAAAAAAAAAACCCGCAAAGAAACAAAACAATTTTCTCTATTTCACATGGGGGTGAACCGTGGAGCCCCCCTGACGTCACCCTGAAGGCAAAACCCCCGTAAGTGAAATTTTCCGATAACCACGAGTTCCCCCAAAGGCTTAAACATTTGGTGAAGAAAACGAAGAAAGCAGCTGTCCCTTCCGAAGGGACGCTTGACGTGACGTCCCCAAGGTCAGCTTTCCCCTCCTTCCTTTGGGGAGAACAGTAAGGTTTTATTACCTTACCCCTTAGATTCAGAGCGGAATGAATTCCACTCAGTACTTTTGTTGCCTGTATGCAAGAGTTCTCGCTACTCAAGGTCATAAAGACCTTCTCGGAGGCTTCCTTCTAAAGGTTTGAGCGTTCTGGATTTTGCACGTACACCTGTGACTGACCGGGAGTTACTTTCGTGCAAAATTTGGGGTTTGGGCCTTTCTCATGTGCTCTAGCCCCACTGGTGGAGAACTCAACCTTCCCCAGTCGGCTGTCCCCGCTGTGTCGGAACGCGGTGGCCTGCTGCTGTCACCCGCGTGCGGACCCGGTCCTTCCACGTCGAGGTGCGTGCGCCCCGGTCTGGACCGCCGCGGCTTTGCCGACACGTCGTAAAGGAGCAAATACGTTCCTCCTACTTTATTTCCGTTTTCAAAATTGTTTTGGCTTTTCGACTGTTTTTGCCTTTCTACCCTGGATTTCACAAACACGCGAAACTTCATTTGGTCTGTATCTAGAGGAGACTCCTGCTTTTTATTGGAATCCCGTTAAACTAGCAAGTCAGGGCTGGGAGCGTATCTTCCAACCCGTGAACACGTTCCCTGTGTTCACTCTGTTACGTCTTGTTCGATTTCTCTCACGGGTGTTTGTGCGGTGGTCAGCGGGCTGATTCTGGACAGGTTTTATTAGATTTACACCTAAATATTTCATCTGGGGGGGACTATATTTTAAAAACTGATGTTATTTATTTATTTATTTTTATTTTATTTTATTATTTTAATATGAAATTTATTGCCAAATTGGTTTCCATACAACACCCAGTGCTCATCCCAAAAGGTGCCCTCCTCAATACCCTTCACCCACCCTCCCCTCCCTCCCACCCCCCATCAACCCTCAGTTTGTTCTCAGTATTTAAGAGTCTCTTACGGTTTGCCTCCCTCCCTCTCTAACTTTTTTTTTTTTCCTCCCTTCCCCTCCCCCATGGTCTTCCGTTAAGTTTCTCAGGATTAAGAGTGAAAACATATGGTATCTGTCTTTCTCTGCCTGACTTATTTCGCTTAGCATAACACTCTCCAGTTCCATCCACGTTGCTGCAAATGGCCAGATTTCATTCTTTCTCATTGCCACGTAGTACTCCATTGTGTATATAAACTACAGTTTCTTTATCCATTCATCGGGTGATGGACATTTAGGCTCTTTCCATAATTTGGCTATTGTCGAAAGTGCTGCTATAAACATTGGGGTACAAGTGCCCCTATGCATCGGCACCCCTGTATCCCTTGGGTAAATTCCTAGCAGTGCTGTTGCTGGGTCATAGGGTAGATCTATTTATCTTAAAATAGATTTTATTTTTTGGGGGGTGCCTGTGTGGCTCAGTCAGTTAAGCATCTGACTCTTGATTTCAGCTCAGGTCATGATCTCACGGTTCGTGGGTTCGAGCCTCATACTGGGCTCTGCGCTCAGAGCACTGAGCCTGCTTTGGATGCTGTCTCCCTCTCTCTGCTCCTCCAGCACATGCACATTCTCTCTCTCTCTCTCTCTCTCTCTCTAAAAAACATATATAAACATTAAAATAAAATAAGCTTCAGTTTTTAGAGCAGTTTTAGGTTCACAGCAAAATTGGGTGGTAAACATGCAGGTTGATGAACGGCCCTGCCCCCGCACCCACGTGGGCTCCCACTATCGACACCCCCACCGGGTCGCTTGTCTGTACAGTCCGTGGACCTCCGTGGATATGTCGTCATCAACCCGAGATGGACACTGGGACTCACTCTTCATGGTGTGTGCATTTTTTTCTGAAGAAAAAGAGACTCCAATTATAGATGTCACCGAGCAAACCACATCCAGGAGTGTCTCCCAACGACCAAAAGACAGAAACACGATGAAGTTCTCCCAGTGAAGAAACCCGGAACCTTCACTGGCCCAGTGCTTCTGAGGGTCAGGCCCGGAGCAGCCACTTGCGAGGCTGGTTCTGTCATCACAAATCTCTCGCCCTGAGCGAAGGGTGGGGGTTAGTGGGGGCCCTGTCCCCCCATGACGCTGGGCGCTCTTAGGAAGTCACCGGCAGGGCAATTGTTACGGGCTGAGCTGTGTCCCCCCGAATTCATGTTGAAGCCCTGACCCCCAGCACCTCAGGACATGACCGTATCTGGAGAGGGGACTTACAGAGGTGATTGAGGTGACATGAGGTCGCCAGGGTGGGTCCTGATCCCGTGTGACCGGGATCCTTGTAAGAAGAGGGGATCAGGACACAGACATGCACAGAGGGATGACCCCGTGAGGACACAGGGAGAGGACGGCTGTCCACACACAAGGAGAGGGGCTTGGGAGGCCCGGCCCTGCCCATGCCTGGACCTTGGGCTCCAGCCCCCAGGACGGGGGGACAATGAGTCTCTCCGGTGTCAGCTGCCTCATGTGCGAACCCTCGTCACAGCGGCCGTGGCAGGTGGCCCCAGCGGTGTCTGCAGACATTTCTGACTGTTACACCTGGCGGTGGGGGTGTCCAGGCATCCGGCCGGGGCTGGGCCGCTGCAAACAGTCTGCAGGGCACGGGTGGCCACACTGTGGAGAGCCGCCTGGCACCAAGGGTCAGCAGAGCCGAGGCCCAGACGCCACGCGGCACATGAAGAAACCAGTAGAGGGTCTGGAGACAGACACGCTCACACGGACGGCTGACGGTCCTCTTGGCAGAAGGCGCCGGAACAATTGGAATTCTGCGTGAACAATGCGCTTGGAGTCGTAGTTCAGACCACACGCAAAAATCACTTCCGATGGGTCCCAGATCGAAATGCAGAGTCTGGGAGAAAATCTTGGTGACTCTGGGGTTCAGCCGAATAGACGTGAAAGGAAAAAAAACGAGATACATTGGACCTCACCAAAACGGAGAGATTTTGCGTTCGGGAGGCACCGGGAAGAGAAGGGTGGGAAGAGGGCATTTGGAAACAAGCGTCATCGTGGTGAGCAATTCTCAACCACCAAGAAAAAGAAAACGGCGCAATATCGAGCCACAGGTCAAAGACGTAGGGACCCCTCCCCCAAGAGGCACTCAGAACAGCCCATGGCGTGACCCAAAGGAAGCCACGGTGAGACAGCCCCGTGCGGGCTGCACTTGGCGGGTCCTTCCAGAATTAAGCACACGCACATCGTGTGACTCAGTCCTGCTGACAGACGCCGACTGAAGGGAAGGAGGAGAAAGCCTGTGTGCACACGTTGATCTGTGATCCCTGCCAGGAGAGGCGGTGTGGCCTGTCCCTCCCCCTGGGGGTGGACACACAGGGCAGCCACGTGGGGCGCCACCTCTTGCGTGCAGAGTGAACGACCGCGGCACCCGCCACGGTGGGAGAGGCTCAGGCTCGGTCTCAGGACGGAGCAGAGAGCTTGATAGGGTGGATGCTGTGTGGTGCCATTTTGATGGCCTTCCGGAAAAAGCGACGTCTTAGGGACAGAAGAGACACCCATGGTTGCCGGGGCCTGGGGCGGGGAGGGGCCTTGACCACAGAATGGCACAGGGGAGTGTTTTGGTGACGTGGGAACTCTTCCGTTTCTTGGTTTTGGTGGAGGTTATGCGACCATGTATTTGTCCGAAGAACTGTGGATTTCACTGCGTGTCAATTAAACACTACTTTTTTTCACGGAGACAGAAGTCCAATCCCAGGAACACGTCGCTGGCTCCTGCCACTGTGCCCGCTTGTTCCGTGACTCTGGAGGGGCTTCGTCTGCAGCCTCGCCCGTCTGTCCGTCCGGGAAGCGACAGCTCCTTCACGGGAGGGGGACCACCTCTGTCAGCTCAGAGTCCGGCTGGGTGTCCCCATCTCTGTCCTCAGGGTCCCTTACCTCCTGTCACAGCCATCGGTGTTTCTTTGTCCCTGGATGGGCATCGCTACAACTCTGCCCTAACCACCGTCTCTGCTGTCTCTCTGGGCCCCGTCCCTGTGTGTCCCCCAAACACCTACATGGTCACACCCGCCCCAGGGCGCTCCTGCCCCGGGAGGGACTTCTCCTCATCGGCTGGGGTGAAATCTTTAACGAAACAACGGGGCCTCCAGGGTGTTCTAGGTGCCATCCGTGTCCCTTCCGACAACCAGATCAGGTGCCTCAGCCCCCAGCACCCCCTCCCCCTGCCGTTCTCTCGGACCCTCTCGGTGGTGCTCCTGAGGGTTAGGGTCTTCTAGGGAATGGACACCAAGACAGGACCCGAGCAGAGGACTTCACTGAGGAAAGGCTGTGAGAGAGAAGGTGGGAAGGAGCCGTGGCCCAGAGACGGTGTGAGGCCAGATGCGCACCTGACCCCGACTCAAGGTTGGAGGGGGCGCGGGGGCAGGAAGCCTGTGGGACTGGGGTGCACACTCAGAAAGGCCTGGCAAGGCCTCAGAAGCAAGGCCTCCAGGTGCCGAGGCCTCAGGCTCCGACAGAGGAGGGCGGCCCGGGAAGGGGTGACTTCGGTGTGAGCGACATGTGAGGTCTCGGGGCACAGCCCCAGGGGCCCTGGTCGATCGCTCCCCACTTTGCAAAGCCACCAGGCCTACAGAAGACTGAACACCACAAGGAATGCATTTTACCTAGAGGCCCCACAAAAAGCCCGACTCCAATGCTGTAACATAAGTACTTTCTTGAGGGACATTTGGACACAGATTGACCCTAAAATAAGTTTCGAAACATTTCAAAAGGTCGAAATCTTACAGAACGTATTCTGTGCCCACAATGCACTTGTGCTACAAGTCTGTGGAGAAACTGAACTAGAACATTCACGTTTGGATATTGAGAGCCGTCCTTATGGACGTGCTGGGGTTGATGAAAATATAATGTGATGGGCGAAATGTTTTTAGCAGCAACTAATAATGTTACACCCTCTCAGGCCGACTGGATGCAATTGTTAACACTTGACTCTTTTTACCTGTGAAAGCAGCCATTTCATTTTTTAGAAATTATTTAAAATGTTTATTTTTGAGAGAGAGAGAGAGAGAGAGTAGAGGGGTGGGGAGAGGGACACAGAATCTGAAGGAGGCTCCAGGCTCCTAGCTGTCAGCACAGAGCCCGACGCGGGGCTGGAACTCACGAGCTCTGAGATCACGACCTGAGCTGAAGCCAGACGCTGAACCGACTGAGCCCCCAGGCATCCCTGAAAGTAGCCATTTCAAATGGTTCCATCAAATGTCATGAAAACACGGCACGTCAAAGCTAGGAGAATGACTTTAATGAACGAGAGAGAGAGAAAAAAAGGCATGGCTTAAATTAGAGCCTTTCTGATCCCGTGATGATTTTATTTTTTCTCTGAAAACCCTGCCACTTGTGAGAAACCGGAGGCCAAAATAATATTTCCCTTCATTTTCATGTGACAAATTACTATGTGTTTTGTCACAACCCAAAGTATCAAAAACTGCTTTAACAAACAAACAGACGCTTGGTTCCATCAAACAATGAAAACAGTTGGAAATGACTGTAGTTTGTGCCTAAAATGTAATGTCAGGGGGCATCTGGGGGGCTCAGTCGGTTCAGTGTCCAACTTCAGCTCAGGTCACGACCTCGCGGTTCACGGGTCCGAGCCCCACGTCGGGCTCTGTGCTGACATTTCAGAGCCCGGAGCCTGCTTCGGATTCTGTGTCTCCCCCTGCCTCTGCCCCACCTCTGCTTGTGCCCTGTCTCTCAAAACTGAATAAACGTTCAAAATTTTTTTTTGTAATCTATGTATACATTTAGGGGCGCCTGGATGGCTCAGTCGGTTAAGCGTCCGACTTCAGCTCAGGTCATGATCTCGCGGTTCGTGGGTTCGAGCCCCGCATCGGGCTCTGTGCTGACAGCTCAGAGCCTGGAACCTGCTTCCGATTCTGGGTCTCCCTCTCTGCCCCTCCCCTGTGCACGCTCTGTGTCTCAAAATTAAACATCACAAAAAAATTTTTAAGAGGAAAATTACATAACCAAACCAGGAGAGGCAGACAACGATTCCGTGGTGTTCCGCATTAATTTAATAAGACCGAACCATCTCTGCCACGATGCGTGTTCACAAATCGGCTCAAAAGCGATGTGTAAATACGGAGCTATGGGCACGGCACGCGAACTAGGCCCGTGCGGACACACTTCCCCCAGCGTGTCAATGGCTTTACGTAACTGAGGTGGGCGTGTGCACAGTTCAAGAGAATCTCACGGACCCTGGGGAAAGCCCCGGAGCCCCGGGCGGGCTGCAGCAGTCCCACGTGGGTTAGTGGATCCAGAGAGGCCTGGGCACCGATCAGGACACTGGAAAGACACCCCCCTCGTGGGAAAGAAGGGCGGGACATGCCTATGCTCTGGGTCGGATGATGAAGTCGGCTGAGACCTGGAGTGAGAGCCCTTAAGGACCTCGTGGAAATTAAGGGTGGCAAGTGGCTGCAGCCGGCAGAGCGTGTGGGTTGCCTGGGGCGCTGGCTGCAAGCCCAGTCGGGCCGCTTTGAGCCGCTGCTGCTATTTGCTGGGTCGCAAAGGTCCCCGGGTCTCGCGCAGGCTGCCCCCGCGTCTTTTCCCGTTGGCTCTTTCGTTCGCAGTCTGTGCCTTTGCAGGATGCTAAGCTTCTCGTATCTGTGGCGCTACAGCAAAAATGTCAATATTAGCATATTATGACTAACAGGGAAGTGCCTTAAGCTAATCGCGGAGGTCTCCAAATACCTAGAGCAAATATCATCCGACATCATGCAGCCTGGAAAGATTTATCTTAGAGATAAGGGTTACAAAAGAAAACCCTGCTGCCGCGACCTCTGTTTCCCAGTGTGATTGAAGTTCTAGCAAATGCATTGAGAAAAACAAGCATAAGGTACGTGGGTCAGAAAGGGAGAAAGGAAACTCTGACTTTGCACGTCGACATGCGCTGCGACCGAACACGTGGAAAATCCAGACGTTACGAAAAATATCATGAAAATAAAAATCCTCTTAGCGAGATGCCGAGTGCAGGACAGCTCCTCAGAAGTCAAACGCAACAGACACTCAGGAAAGAAAACATTTCACACTGTAACATTTACAATAGCACCAAAATCAAATATCTGCAAGTAAATCTCACGTGTCCTGTGCGAGACCTCGACGCGGGAAACTATAGCGCGTTTGGGGAGCGCTTTAAAGAGACTGAAGTAAATCAAAGCCTATGGCGCGCTTACAGATTTGAAAAACTCAGTCTTATAAAAATGTAAATTCCTCCCAAATGTATCTCTGTGGATTAAATCACAATCCTAGTCGTCTTTTCCCCCCCTGCTTGGTAAGTTCTCCAATTAAATGAATGCCGTAAGTGGAATGGCCAAGAAACTCCTGAAGACGACCGGTGAGGGGGGTCTCGAGATGTCTGGGCTCGCCGTAAAGCCACAGTGGTTCTGATTATGTGGTACCACGTCAAGGTCAGACAGTCCCTGCAGGAGCGGACACTTCCTGCACCGCAGAGATGTCCACGCCGAGCAATCAACCGAGGGCAGCTGTCCAAACCTTAGATTAGAGGAAGCAACCAACAGCATGAGAGGCGTCCGGGCGACGTGAATCCTATCAGCAAAAACATTAATCATGCGAGAGGAAGCTTATGAATGAGACTTGATGACACACAATCGCGTGGGTTTAGGGAACGACCGCGCAGGTGCGGATCCTGGCTGTGGTGACCAGCTCTGACCGGAGCGGTCCCCCTCTTCCTGTGGCTCCCGTGGCCGCGAGCCTTCTGCAGAGGGCAGGACCCTTCTATTTGGTTATCCCTCTCAAGGGGCTTGTCTGCCGCTTGCTTACGTATCTCTGGCGGTGCGTTAGTGAGCTCGGGCCGCGTGAGATCGCAGGGAACATCTCTGTGGGTCCCTGGCCGGGCTCCCGACACTGACCTCCTAAAGCCCTTGGAATTTCCTGGGTGACGGGAGCATCCTTTGTTCTCCCGAGGTGACTGTGGGGTGGGGGTGGGGGGCCCGGGTGGGGGCGGCCACCAGAAAGACCGAGACCTCATGAGAACCTCCAGCACGTCGTGGAGTTGATGGTCAGTCAAGCCTACGCGGGGAGGAGCCTCCAGGAACAGCCCGGAGACGTGGGGTCCGGCCGGCTTCCGGGCTGGGGAACACACGCAGGTTTGGGGCGAGGGCACGGGAGCCCCACGCCCTTCCCGCACGCCTCCCCCTGCCCGTTCATCTGCAACCCCCAGGCGCCCCTCCCTCGCACACACTGACGAGTGCGAGTGCGCGGTTCTCCGGGGTCCTGTGAACCGCCCTAGAAAATGGGGGGACGCCCAGGAGGGGAGGTGGGCACCTCTGGGGTACCGCCCGTTGGGTCTCCGTCTCCCTCTGCAGTCATGACTGTCCTCCAGGCTGGCCTCTCAGACTAGAGACCTCCTTGCTCACTGAGCCTCCAGTTTATTTATGAGTCTCCGTGTGGACTCATGGTTTCCTCTTTCATTCAGTGGATTTACCCTGAGGCCCAGTTGTCCCTGATTTGGCCGGAGTGGCCAAATTCGGAGTGGCCTGATTCGGACCTACCTCATCAGGTCTTTGCTTCCTGGTCCCAGGTGCCTCAGGTCGTCTTGTACGTCAGGGTCCAAGCCCCCCCAGGCACTGCCTGCAACCAGCCGTCCCCAGGGGGCCCGGTCCCTGCAGGGGGGCAGTGACCTTAAGAGCCAACATCTGGGTGCCAGTGAGCTTGTTGTTTTGGGGCCGTTGGGGGTCTCGCAGACCCTGCCAGTGGGGAGAGCTGGGGGTGCACAGGTTCCCCTAATCCCACCTTGGCTCCTCTCTGTCCCACCCCACTTTTGTCACAGACTCCCATCAGCCTTAATATATGTAATTATTGGCTGGGGGCGGGGGGAGGGGAGGCACCTGGGTGGCTCAGTCGGTTGGGCGTCCGACTTCAGCTCGGGTCATGATCTCGCGGTTCGTGGGTTCCAGCCCCACGTCGGGCCCTGTGCTGACAGCTCGGAGCCTGGAGCCTGCTTCGGACTCTGTGTCTCCCTCTCTCTCTACCCCTCCCCCAGTCACACTCTGTCTCTCTCAAAAACTAATAAACATTAAAATATATATATATGTAATTATTTGGCCAAATCCTGTGCGTATCTGGCCTCCCGTTGTCTTTACTGACCCCACCCCATGCACCTGCCTTCTCCCCATAAACCTTGTTGGCTCCAGTCCCCCAGCGGTTCCCCTCTCTGGGGTGCGGCCACCGGCACCTGGGGCCCATCTTACTCTTGTCCGTGTGGTTTCTTCCAGAGACATTCTGTCCTATGCATCATGCTTATTTTGAATAAATAAAAGGCTAAGTTCCCAGGGACATTATAAACAAAGCTGTGCATTTATCAACTGGTTTTCGTCTGTATGTGAAAATAGACGTTAACGCACATGAGTTATTTCCCATCCGTGGCGTCTGTGAACATATTTGTGTAAATGCACGGGTGTCATGCAGAGGGCTACCATAAGGCATGACTATACAACATAACGACTTTTAAAAATTTTTTTTAATGTTTATTTTTGAGGGAGAGAGAGACACTGTGAGCAGGGGAGGGGCAGACGGAGGGAGACACAGAATCCGAAGCAGGCTCCAGGCTCCGAGCTGTCAGCCCAGAGCCCGACACGGGGCTCAAACTCACGGACCGTGAGATCGTGACCTGAGCCGAAGTCGGACGCTTAACCGACTGAGCCACCCAGGCGCCCCTATGACTTTTATAAAACAAACACTCACGTAACCACCACTGGAGTCCAGAAGTGGAACTTGATCAGTGCCTGATGTCACCCACGTGTGCCCTGATTTGGCAAATGTGTTGGTGTTTTTCTCTCCATGCACTCCTTTCCGTGTCCTGGGCGAAAAGCCTCAACTGATGAAGGCGGTGGTAGTTGTGACCGTATTGAAATCGGACACTTGTGTTTATTAGAACAGGCCAGGGAGAGAGGGCAGTGAGGGCCTCCGAGCGGGGCAGGGCTGTCAGGGACGGAGGGGGGACGTGGGCGGAGACACCCGGGTGCCACTAAGAAACCCACAGCCCAGTAGGAAGGATGTGCTCTAGGTAATAAGACAGACGTTCAGCAAGAGGGCATCCAAACGGCAGTCCGCGTATGAGTCAGATGCGTCAGGAGTGTGAGGGGGGCATAAACTGCAGCCACAGGGAGCCCCCCACCTTCCCCCCTCCCCCCCCTCCCCACGCCGTGGCCGAAAGGAAGGGAGCCGAGCACCGGAGGCGAAATTTCTCAACCGCTGCCCCTGCCGCGCCGCCCTTCAGCCCTGCTGGCCGGGCTCCAGGAGCCTCTTGTGTCCTTCAAACCACCCCTGAGCCACTGAGTCTTGGCCTCCGCAGCTCAGCAGGTGCCTCGGGGGGGGGGCAGGTGGGGGAAGGCATGGCGGCTCTTCCTATGGCCGCCGCCTCCCAGACCCACCCCCGTGAAGTGGGACGGAGCAGATCTCAGGGGGGCCCTGCGGCCCGACGGGGCCAGGGACCTGTTCGTCTGCGTGCCCCCTGTCTGAGCCGGCGGTCGGGGGTCGCTATTCTGTGGGAGCAGGGGGCCTCCGGGGGTATCTCCACACCCAGGAGGGAAGCCGAGGGCACGCGATGAAGAAGGAATATTCTGCGCCTTTCCAGTGTGTGGACAGGGTCAGGCTGGAGCGGGGGCAGCGTTTTTGGCAAGCGGATGATGGGGACCTGGAACACCTGGGGCCACTGTGGCCAAGGCAGGAGAAGCTGGGGACTAACCGCCCAGCAGCCCCTCATCGCACAGGTGCACACGGCCAGCGCCAGCCTCCAGACACTCTCTCCATCCTTGGTCCTTTTAAACTGGTCTGGGAGCTGGAGGTCACAAGGGCGGTGGCCAGGGCCAATCGGGGCAGCGTGGGGGAGGGGAGGGCGGGGAGAGTCCCCCCCCGCAAAGATGCGTGAAGCCAGGGGCACACAGAGAAGGGCAGGAAGAGAGCAAGCCGAGGCAGCCGGCTCATTCGTACGAGTACCTACTGAGCGGCATTTTCCTGGCAGACACTGTGCAAACCAAATAAAAACAGAGGGAGGGGGTGCGGGGAGGGGGTGGGGCGGGGAGGGTCGGAAGGTCAGGGTGGGGCCCAGAGAGGCAAAGACGCAGACCTGGAAGCCAGAGACCAAGACCAAGGCAGGACCCCGTGCCCACCTGCCCACCTGCTGGGGTCTGGGCTACACGGGCCGCAGACACCCCTCCCGGCAGGTGCCAGCACACTCTCCTGAGCCCTAGGTGGTGGTGGGGGGGTGGCTGGGGGTGGGGTGGGGGGGGTGGCAGCAGGGGGGAGGCAGCGCCTCCGCGGTGTGGCCCCCGCTCCCCAGGAATGGACACAAACGTCTGTGGGCTAAGCGTGCCTTCGGTGCCCGCAAGGCAGTCGTAACTTGTTTGCGACCGGAGCCCGAAAGCCTCAGCCGGGAGGGACAGGTTCCAGGTAGAGGCCAGGCCAAGGCCTCCTTCCTGAGGATGCGGTTCCCCCGGGTGGCGTCCCAGGAGGTCAGCGGCTGCTGGCAGCAAAGGCTTAAGGAAAAGGAGAGAAGAAAACATTTTGCCTCCACTTTCCCGGCCCCGTCAGGGGTAATGAAGCCACCTGGACCCCAGGGTAGGGCCTGAGCTCATGACCTCCGGTCCCTGTCTCCCCAGATGCCCTCCCCGTGACCAACCCGGCCCTGACTCCTCCGGGAAGCCGATGGGCAGTGGTGGGAACCCACCTGGGCCTGATCTGGAAGCTCCGGAAGGATCCAGGACTGAGCTCGCTGCCCTCCAGCCCCTCCAACCGCCCTCCTGGGGGCCACCCGGAAGGCTCCCAGCTCCCCTCCATGGGTGGCCACAACATAACTCCGTGCAACCCTGCAGGGGTGCCAGCCCCCCTGCCGTCCTGCCACTGCCTGGGGTCAGGGGTCATGCCATGGTGTTCCGGCCCCTCCCCTGGGCTTCTGGGTGGGGCCGGGGGCTGGAGTCTGGCCCCCTCACTAGTGTGCCTTTCGCCACCCACCCTGGCCCCCTTTTGCTTGAAGCCCCCACCCCCAGCCTCTTAGCACACTCACCTGGGAAACACCTCTCCAGACCTGACCCGCTGCTCTCGGAAGCCCTGACCCTCTCACGGCAACGCTGCCCCACCCCCAGCGTCCCTCCGCGCGGGGATTCAGGTCCCAGCAGCCCAGCCGGCTCCCGTCCATCCTCGGCAGACGCCCAGCCCCATGTCCCGCTCCCAAGTCCCCTCCACGCTTCTGTCGCGGAGCCCCCAGCGCGTGCCCCCAGCTGACCACAGCCGCACCGGTCCACTTGCCCAGGAAAGACCCCAAACACCTCACCCCTGCCCTGAGCCCTACCCCCCCGCGTGTCCCCCTCCCAGGGAGGTCGCAGGGGAACCCCAGTCCTCGGCCCCACGTCCACACACCCACCCCGTCATCAGCACCTGTGCCTCTGTCCTGCGTGAGGGAGGAGTCTCTCTCCTGCTGTCTGGACGCTGCCCATACAGGGCTCCGTCTGTGCTCTCCACCCTTCTCTGACACCCATGCCTTGGTGACCCCTCGGTCACCTGGCCTCCTCCCTGTGGCTGTCCATCACTGCCGACCCTGAGCCCCGGGCTTGGCACCCTGCTCTGATGACATCCCCGGGACTCTTCTCCCTTGGCGGCCACCTCCCCGCCCCGCCAAGCACACCTTTCCGCCCCTTCCTTACCTCCTTCCTTCCTCCATCACATTCCCAGAAACCCGATGGGCGCCTCTGGCTTCTCCCTCCTCTGCCCCCGACACTCTGGGTGCTGGGACACCCCCTCTTCCTGCCAGCCTTCCGGAGAGAGGTGGTGTTCCTTGGGCTCCATGCTGGCTGTCACTGCTGGGCCCCTCTGCTTCCACAGGGCTCCTCCCCAGGTCCCCATGTGAGGGCTTAGCCCCGGCCAAGTCGGACACGCAGGGACCCCCGGCTCCTCCCGCCCGCCTCACAGCACATCCAGTCTGTCACCAAATTCTTTCATCCGCCCCAGCCCCAGCCTGCACGGTTCCCACTTCTGTGACAGCCTTGTCCCCCGCCTCCCCCCCACCGTCCTCGAAGCCCACAAAGCAAGCCCAGTCCCTCCCCTGCAAAGCCACCCCTGGGCCTGGGGGTGAGGTCAGCAGGCCTTCCTCCTTCGCTCTCTGCACCTGAGCTGCCCAGACGTCCTCTGGTTTCCCAGACGAGCCGCGACCCCGTGCCACGAGGGTTCTGCTCCCTCCCCGGGAACACGCTGGTCTTCTCCGCTCTAACTTACAGCTGGGCAGATAGCTCTGTTCGTGCTGCCTAATCCTCGAGAGGACTCGTGTTTGGGGCACCTTCTGCCAAAGTCCCCCTCGGTCCCCTTGCACCATGGGCAGAAGACCGCCAGGTCACGGAGCAAACCCTCCCCGGCGGTGTTGGCACTGGGGTGGGGGGGGAAGCCTGGACCGCCAGGCAGCGCCTGAGTGGGGCCCCCAAAGCTGCCAAATCCACCCACCCCCATGCCCTGCTCGGCCCTGGGACAGAGGCTGGGCTGGAGCCAGACAGGTATTTTATTGAAAGTTCACAGATACAAGAGCTCTGAGCAGGGTCACAGCTTGGAGGAGGTGGGGTCGGAGAGGAGAGAGTGAGTCCCCAGATGCTGGCAGCCCCCCCAAGCCGGGGAGCTCCCACAGAAGCCCTTCTTGCTGGGTGTCGGGCCAGAGGGGCCCCAGGAGCCTGGGTGGGGCACAGGAGGGCGGGGCGGGGGGCAGCCGCTGGAAGCCAGGGTGCGGCAACACAGGGAGAAACCCAGACCCGGGAACGGGCAGAGGCAGAGAGGGTGGGCTGGCCCGAAGCTCGCTGCCCCCTTACTGTGCGGACCTTCTGGCGGCCTCGCTGCCCGCTTCACAGCTTCGGGGGGGTCCCAGGGCCCGCGCCCTGCTCCGCCCCAACCACACCGCATCCCGTATCGCGTCAGTCATGACAACGGACGTGTCTCGGGGCTTCGTCTCCACGGCCGGTGGCGCCCGCGGGGTCCTAGTAGTCGGTGAGCGGGTACCGCAGGAAAATGAAGACAAGGATGATACAAGAGGCCGCCAGGGCAGAGCTGGTGATGTTGAACAGCCGGGCGGTCTTGGCGTCTTCCACTGCTCCATTCAGGTCATTGAGAAGCTTCTTGTCTCGAACCTGCAGCCAGAGTGGGGAGGTGAGGCCCGAGGCCAGAGACCAGGGAAAGGCAAATACGGGTATGGGGCACCTCTGCGCGGAGGGCACCCGGGAATTCTTTGTAGTTCTTTTTGCAACTTTTCCACGTCTGAAATTATTTAAAATAAAACAGGACTGTTTAACAATACTGTACTATTCGATTGAAAGTTACTGAATCAAGGAGGCGGGGCGGGGGGGGGGTGACACCTGGGTGGCTCGGTCAATTAAGCATCCGACTCTGGATCCGGCTCAGGTCATGATCTCACGGTTCATGGGTTCGAGCCCCGAATTGGGCTCTGCACGGTCAGCGCAGCAGCCTGGGATTCTCTCCGTCTCTCTCTGTCCTTCCCCTGCTTGAAGTCTCTCTCCCTCTCTCTCTCTCTCTCTCACACACACACACACACAAAATAAATAAATAAACATTAAAAAAAAAAGAAAGTTGGCGAGAGCAGATTGTAAGTGTTCCTACCACCAAAAACCCCACCAACCACAAAAACAATAATTATGTGAGCTGGCAGATGTGCTAACGAACCCTCTTGTTATGATCATCTGGCAGGATGTACGTGTATCGAATTGCAACGTTGTGCACGTTGGACTTCTCCAATGTTGTAGGTCAACTGTAGCTCAATAAAGCTGGGATCGACAAATGAATTCACAAGATAAAGGAGAAACTTGGTCTCAGAGAGTTATATGATCAGCCAATGGAGGTTGTAAGTGTGCCCTAGTCTGAGCGGCTCCTTAATCTAAAATTCACAGGGGTTACCTAAGAATAGGCACGAGACAGAACAGGCAGCGGGCCCCATGGTCTCTGGGAAGGGATGTTAAGATACAGGGAAGACAGTGGGCAGAGCTGGACCCATTTCCAAGATTCTCTGGTTGTGAAGAGGTGTTCCCAAGGAGGAAGCCACCCTCACGCAGGGTAAATCCTAGGATTTCCCTCTCTTCAGCACGTTCTCCCTCCACAAAGTCCAAAGAAGTGTAGTTGGATTCGTGGATGGATGAGAAGGGAGGGAAAATAGAAAAAAATGATAGTGCATGGGTCATATGGATGGATGAGATGACATAAGGGATAACAAGGTGAGAGTGAGCAAGGGTGAGTGTGAAGACAGGTACATGATGAATGGATGCACGTGGCTCAGCTAGAGGAGCAGTGGAAAGAAGGGATGCTGTCAGCTTGAAGGATGAGTGGATTTATTGGTGTGCTGGGTCAGAGGATGGATGGATGGCTGACATGTAGAGGTGGTAAGTAAAGCAGTGAAAGTTACTGGGGGGAAGTAAGGTTAGATGAATAGTTAAGTGAACTGATGTACAAAATACATGGGGATGGGATGGGGCAGAGTACGGAAGGGAGGAGGAAGCAAAATGAACATGTATAAACACAGATGAATAGAGGAGTGGGTGACTATTTGGGTTGAAGGGAATAAAGGAGCAGGGATCAATGTATATGGGATGGTGAATGGATGGATGGATGGATGGATGGATGGATGGTGGACAGATGGATAGTTGGTTGGATGGATGGATGGATGGGTGGATGGATGGATGGATGTGTGCGTGGATAGATGGATGGTAGATGGATGGTTGGTTGGATGGGTGGATGGATGGTGGATAGACGGATGGATGGACAGATTGATGGTTGGTTGGATGGATGGATGTGTGTGTGGATGGGTGGATGGGTGGATGGATGGATGGGTGGATGGGTGGATGGATGGATGGGTGGATGGATGGATGGGTGGATGGATGGTGGACAGATGGATGGTTGGTTGGATGGATGGATAGATGGATGGGTGGATGGATGTGTGTGTGGATAGATGGATGGTAGAGGGATGGATGGATGGGTGGATGGATGGATGGTGGATGGATGGATGGGTGGGTGGTGGATGGATGGATGGGTGGTGGATAGATGGATGGATGGACAGATGCATGGATGGATGGATGGATGGATGGATGGATAGATGGGTGGGTGGATGGATGGATAGTGGATGAATGGATGGTGATGGATGGATGGGTGGATGGATGGATGGGTGGATGGATGGTGGACAGATGGATGGTTGGTTGGATGGATGGATAGATGGATGGGTGGATGGATGTGTGTGTGGATAGATGGATGGTAGAGGGATGGATGGATGGGTGGATGGATGGATGGTGGATGGATGGATGGGTGGTGGATAGATGGATGGATGGACAGATGCATGGATGGATGGATGGATGGATGGATGGATAGATGGGTGGGTGGATGGATGGATAGTGGATGAATGGATGGTGATGGATGGATGGGTGGATGGATGGACGGTGGATGGGTGGATGAATGGTGGATGAATGGATGGTGGATGGATGGATGATGGATGGGTGGGTGGATGGATGGGTGGGTGGATGGATGAGTGGGTGGATGGATGGACAGATGGGTGGATGGCTGGCTGGCTGGATGGATGGTGGATGGATGGATGAGTGGGTGGTGGATGGATGGGTGGATGGGTGGATGGATGCATGGATGGTGGATAGATGGATGGATGGACAGATGGGTGGATGGATAGATGGGTGGGTGGATAGATGGCTGGATGGATGGTAGATGGATGGATGGTGGATGGATGGATGGATGGATGGGTGGATGGATAGATGGGTGGGTGGATAGATGGATGGTGGATGAATGGATGGTGGATGGATGGATGGATGGTGGATGGATGGATGGATGGGTGGATGGATGGATGGATGGGTGGATGGATGGATGGATAGATGATGGATGGTGGATGGATGGATGGATGGATGGTTGGTTGGATGGATGGATGTGTGTGTGGATGGGTGGATGGGTGGATGGATGGATGCATGGATGGATGGATGGATGGTGGACAGATGGATGGTTGGTTGGATGGATGGATGGATGGATGGATGATGGATGGTGGATGGTGGGTGGATGGATGAGCATGTGGGTGGATGGATGGATGATGGATGGATGGGTGGGTGGGTGGTGGATAGACGGATGGATGGACAGATGGATGGTTGGATGGATGGATGGATGGATGGATAGATGGGTGGATGGTGGATGAATGGATGGTGGATGGATGGATGGGTGGTGGATGGATGGATGGGTGGTTGGATGGATGGTGGATGGATGGATGGATGGGTGGGTGGATGGATGATGGATGGATGTGTGGGTGGATGAATGGATGGTGGATGGATGGATGGGTGGTGGATGGATGGGTGGGTGGATGGATGGGTGGATGGATGGATGGGTGGATGGATAGATGGTGGATGGATGGATGGGTGGGTGGATGGATGGGTGGGTAGATGGGTGGATGCTGTTGACATTCAGAAAGCAGGTAGTGGGCAAATATGTATATACAAAAACTGACACAATACCCCCCCCCCCCAATCAATTTTTTTGACTTCCCTGTCACTGGGAAGTCCACAACCTCCTGGGCCCACATGGAACAACCACCATATCATTATATCTGCTCCTCGTCTCCTGCCCACCATCCCTGCCCTGGTTCAGGCCATGTGCCCCCTTTCCTGGACACCACACTGGGACCCTAGCTTTTCTCTGCCCTGGGGGTTCTCTCATCCTCTTCCTTCAAACCGGCTGCAGATTTCATAGTTCTGGTCATATCTTCCCTTCTGGGTCTTCCACATGATGACATCCAAACCCCTCACATATTTTTCCGAATCCTTCACTGCATCGCCTCAGTCTGGCTTTCCAGGACTGTCGTCTTGCCCCCAGAGAATATGGGGGCCTTGCAGTTCCCCCCAGATCACCCCACCCTCATGTCCTAGTTTATATCTGGAACACCTCACCTGCCCTTCAGAGCCCAGTGAAGATGATGCTTCCTCCCGGAAGTCTCCCACTCTGGACTCCAAACTCACCCCAAACCAGGAATGAAATATTCTTTTTCTGAAACACCATGACACTTATTCCACCTTGAAGGTGCCCTCTGTCCACCTACCCCCTCGTACAGCCCTGTCTGACCCCTACAGTGGCCGGCCCTGCCTCGGCACCAGTGACAGCAAGATGGAGGGTTGGGTCTGGTTGGGTGGGCAACCATGCCTGGGGCAGGGGAGTGTCGCAGACCCAGCTGGCATCAAAGTGAACAGGCCCACGTGGGTGGAGACAGCGGACAGACAGGCGCCCGTGACAGGGACACAATGTCTGCTTCACACCCACTGAATGCCAGCCTCTGCCCCGCTCACGCGTGCTGACTTGGGCGTTGTTTTCATTTCTGTTTGTTTTGTGAGCAGACACAGGAACCAGCTCAGAGGAAGGTGGTTTGTGAAGAGCTCACCCCTCCTCAGGGACCAAGCTGGGACTTCAGCCAAGGCCTTCTGACCCCAAGTCCGTTAGGTGCCCTTGGAAGTGCCCATGACTGGCTGCAAATAGCGTCGGGTGCAGCAGGCCAGGAGACAGCTGGATGGACAGATGGACAAGCTCCCAGGTGCAGGAGCCCGAGCCCGCCGCTCCTGCACCCCCTCTGCCCAGGCCAGAGACAGCTCACCTTGCACACTCCTTCCCCAGAAGCCCCGGGCCTTTCTGCCCTGGCTGTCCCCCAGGAAGGATGTGGGGGAGCAGCCCCAGGGTGGAGGCAGCGTGATCTCCTTTACCGCCCCTCAGAAGGACCAATTCCTGCCCACCCCGTCAGAGCACAAATCCTGCACCATTCAGAAATCTGTGACCTACCTACAACCTACACCAGATGGGCCTGCCCTGTGCCAGCCGGCGCCCACAGCCGAGCCAAGGGGAAGGGGGGGACAGCTTCCGGACAGGAGCCCACGCGGCCAGACCCGTGTCCACAGGCCATCGTCAGGGCACGGCAAGAGGGCCCCAGGGGAAGCAGAGCGTCACCAGCTGCCCCCACCACGGTGCCCTCTGCCTGGCACTGTTCCGTTGGGGCCAGAGCTGGGGTTGGCCTGGGGCCTTCACCCCTAATCCCCAGGGGCCTTTCCCGGTGTGCTCTCACAGCACACACAGGCACACGCACGCACACATGTGCACAAAGTCACGTACCACTCACCCACACAGTCACAAATATATGCACACTCACGCACGCACACGTGATGCAATTAATTACACACACACACACACCTGTATACACTCGCACACATATGCACACCCATACACACGCACACTCACTTGTATACATGCACACACGCGAGTCCACACATAACACACTCACGTGCACAAATATACACACGCATTCACAGCCACACACTCATGCACACATACAATTACACTTACACATCCACACCTACACACCTGTGCACACGCGCATTCACACCTACATGGGCACACACGCTCGTGCATCCACGCATACTCACACACACTCACTCACACCACACAGGCCCCACGTGGCAGAGGCCCAGAGCTCCGTGCACCAGCCTGGAGGCGAAGGTGTGCCTGGCGGTGGGGGACGCTGACGAAGAGTCAGGAGGTCGGGAGAGCCAGGCGGCTGGGCCATGTGATGCCAGGGGCAGGGGTGGGGCTCGAAGATGAGCAGCGGCAGAGCTGTGTTCAGGCTGCTGTCCTTCCCCCCTGCAGCCTCCCTGGCCCAGACCCTCCTCTCCCTGCAGCTCCCCATCCCACCGCTGCCCACCCCCCTGCCCCCACCTCACCGGACGGCTGCAGTCGGTGATGTGCACCTGGCCTCGGACACGCGAATCCAGGGACAGTGACCTCTGACTCTACAGGAGCCAAACCCGTCCGGAGTGACAGGGAGGCGGGTCCTGCTGCTTGGGTTCCAACAGCCCTGGCTCTTTAGTTCTTACACACTTGCACGGGGCTCCTCACCTCAGATGTGAGTGGGTCACAGGCCCCTTCCTGCAATCTGGGCCCATTTCTTTCCCCTCTGCCCCAGGGACGTGGGGTCCTGTCTGCCTGGCACCCTGCTCTGCTCCCAGCCGGCTCCTCTCCCAGCAGTCAGGGGCTTCCCAAAGTTGTACTCACTCAGGGTTTGGGGTCATGCCTCTCTCCCCCTGGACACCCCCCCTCCCCGGCCACCAGGACAGACGTCTAGAAAGAGTGTGGGAGAAGGAAGGCAGAAAGCAGTGACCTTGTCCACCGTGGTCGGAGACCCCGGCTACCGTGGCCTCCTTCTGAAGGTCTGCCTGGTTTCAGGTCCCCCTGTGAGGGGCCCGAGCCGTGACACGGGAAGGGTGCTGAGGGTCTGCATCTGTGCGCTGGCTCCCCCCACCCCCCGAGTGCCCAGGGGCAGCTACATCTGAGTGTAATTCCCACGGCCCAGAGGACAGACCGAGCCCCGAGTCTGCACCTTGAGGACTAAGCTGGCTGTGTAGAGAACCCAGTCCTGCGGCCCCCGAGCCCTGTCAAGACGCCCTGGAAGCTTCCGCAGCCCAGGATGGGGAGGGCAGCCCCTCCCTGCGGGCTCAGAGCTGGCCAGCATCCACGTGTCTCCGGATCCTGCGAGGCGGCCCCCACCTGCCGGGACCCGCTCCTCTGCCCCCCGCGCCCCTGCCCGGCTCACTTTGAGGGAGTAGGCCAGCGCAATGAAGCCCAGGCAGCAGAAGTTGAGGTAGACGAAGTTGAAGATGGACCACAGGTAGTAGTCGTTGACCTCGGTGGTGTCCGGGTAGACCTCGATGACCGTCGTGGGGTTCGTCATGGTCTTCTTCTCGGCCAGGTGTTTGCAGGCCTGGGGGGCGCCCGAAGCCCGCATGCTGTCCGTCTTGCTGCTCTTGGATTCCATGGGGAACAGGGTGGGCGCCATGGGGGGCGATGCCGAGGGCTCAGGGGCCGGGGCCGCTGGAGCCTGCAGGGCCGGGGGCTTGGACACGCAGGCAAAGCAACCCTTCGGGGAGCCTGCCGGGGGCCTCGGAATCCAGAAGGCCCCGTCCAGGGGGACTCGGGCTTCCTGGGCGCCGTCCGTGGTGCTGGCCGGGGCTCCCAGCGGGGCTGGGCACTGGCCTGGGCCCTGGGCCTGGAGGCAGGGGGAGAGGAGGAGGGAGCTGGGTCCCGCCCGCCCTGCAGGGCTCGCCCCGATGTCCTGCAGCATCTCCCCTGCAGACTCGCGAGCAGCCCCAGAGGAGCTGGAAATCCCCACCGAGGCTGCCAGCCTGCCACCTGCCTCCCCCACCCGCCCCGGGCACCCCGGTGCCACAGCCCTTCACAGCCGCCTTGGCAGGAACATCGGGGGCTTTTTATCACTTTGCCATCTGCGCACAAACATTCACCCACTGACACACAACAGCACCCCCCCCCCCCGTACCCAGCAACGCCCCAACCAACACGCTGTTGCAATAAACACAGCACGCCAGCGTCCCAAACACCCCGGTACACGCACAGGGCACACAGACCCACAATGACGGTGTCTCGGCCACCATCTGGCAGAATGAGCAGAGCCCTCTGGGGCACCTGCACGCTGACGCCCCTAACACATCGGACACCAAAGGCTCCCCAGACCCTGGGCACGCTGTGCGCCGAGATGCCAGGGAAAAGCCCTGCCCTGTGACACGCAGCTTGTACACACACAGCCACACAGGATCCGACGCAATCGCCCAGGGATGGCAGCGGGGCGACTGCAGGGGCTCCAAACTCGCGCACGCCGTCCCCGCCCCCAACCCCCGGCCCGGCCCAGAGCGGCCCCGGGGACCCCAGCACACGCTCCCAGGGAGCCACCCAGCCCGCGCCACAAACAGACGCGCAAGGACACTCTGCCAGACGAGCACCCCTCCGGCCAGGCACCGAGACGCTCGCGCCCTGCGCACCCCCCCCCCCCCAACCCCCGCAGGGGTCTGTGGCCATCGCCCCGCCGCCCGGGGCCGCCGGGGTCTGAACGGCCGCGCGGACGGCGCGCCCTCACCTGCTGGCGACTCCTGGGCGGGCAGACGGATCCCTGCACCGCGGTCCGCGCGTCCTTCCGCCGGCCCGCGGCTCGCTGTCTGCCCGGCCGCTCCGCGTCCCGGCGGCCCAGCCTCGGCGGGGGGAGCACGCGGGGCTGGCGGCGCCGCTGTCCCCGCTCCTGAGCTCCCTCCGCAGCGCCAGGCCGGCCGCGCGGCTGCAGCCCCAGCCTGACTCACGGCGCCGGCGGCCGCAGCCACCTCCCCGCCTCCTCCCGCCCGCAGGGTGGGGGCCTCAGGCACCGGCCGGAAGCCGGACCCTGGGGAGGGGGCGCAGAGCCGGCGGGGTGAGGGTTGTGGGGGGCTTCGGGGCGGGTCCTCCCACAGGGCCACCCGGTGTCCTCTCCTGCTGTGTCTCCCTCGCCTCCCTCCCTGTCCCTCCCTCTTGCCGAGCCCCCAGGCCCACCCCTGTCTGTCTCTCCAGGAGGGAGCCCCTTCATCCTCCTGCTGTCCCCCTCTGCCCCACCGTGGCCACCGGCATGGCTGTCTGAGCCCTTCCCCTCCGCTGCCCCCTCTCTGACTGCTGTGTCCCTCCCCTCCCCACATGCCCATCCTTGCCCCTCCTGGAGTCCTGGCCTCACCAAGCACCCAGCCCACGCAGAGCCCCCGGTACTCTGGCCCGTGCCCCTCACCCAGCCCAGCCCCCATCTGCTCTCCTGTTCTCGTGCACCCCTCGCCAGAACCAAGCCCCTCGAAGGCCCCAGGTCCCCAGCTGTAGCACCTGCCTGAGCAGGGTGCACCTCACTGAGCCCCCATCCCGTTACCCACCTCTGCACAATCCTGCCACTAACCAGGTCCCCAGCCCCAGAGGCCACCAAGTCCAGGCCTTCCCTGAGCCGTGCTGGCTGGCCCCCATGTGGCCCTGTCCTTTCTGGGCCCACCCTCGTGGAAGCTCCAGACCCCCTTTCCCCAGGTCTGACCCACACAGCCCAGCCCAGAGCCCCGAGCCCCCCCCCCCCCCGAACCTGCATTCCTCATACAGTCCAGTCTCCAAGGCCGTGACCTCTCACCTGTGTGTCCCCTCTGCCCATGGGGCCAGATGTCCTTGTCCAAGCCCCTAATGACACTTATCTCCTTGGAGACAAGTCCACTCAGCTGCCCATGCCTCTCTGCCAGCCCTGCCTGACCCACCTGGGCCCCTTCCCCTGCAGATGCCCCTTCCCCTAATCAACACCGGCCCACCCAGCCCAGCCCCTTCTGGGAGCCTCCATTCATGCCACGCCCTCTCATTCCCTCTCACACTTGTCCCCAGCTGACCTCCCCTTCCTGCAGAAGTCCCAGGGGGTCCGTCTGCAAGGGAGAAGCCGCGGCCCTCTTTGCCTCTCCCGGAGCCCCTCACCTCACCATGCAAGTGCCCTCCGAGTTGGGTTCTCTTTACCAACCCACCAGCCTCCACAGAATCCAAAGCCTCCAAAGCCCCCCAGAAGTTGTGTCTATGCACCGGGGCCCCAGGTTTCCTTCCCCAGCTCCCTCCAAGTCCCTGTCCTCTGAGGCCCTGACTGCACCCAGAGCCTCTCCAGTCCTAAAGCCCCCTTTTCCTTCGACCAGCTCAATCTGGTCAATCCGCCGTCTCCACGACCCTCTCTCCTCTGAGCCTGGGCCTTCCCAGGGGCCCCTTCTCTCCTGGAGTCCTTGCCCGCCTCTGGCCCAGTCCTCTGCCAACCCCCTGCTCTCCCCGAACCTCTGTGTGCTATGAGCCCTAGGCCCTCTCTGAACCCTGGACAGGCCCCACCCCCTCCGCAGCCCTCCCTTTTCCAGCCCCGCCCCCTGGCCTCCAGGGCCCAGCCTCATCCATGGCCTCAGGAACCCCCAGAACCTCCAGGAGGCTGACAAAACCCTCTGTGAGTGGGAGGGGTCCCAAGCACCAGGGCCACCCTCCATCCTGGCCCACGCCCTGGGCACAGCTGGACCCAGACCAAGAGCCCCCGGGCATGAAGGTGACGGGGACTGTGTGGGGACCAGGATTCAGTTCTCCTTCACGCGACACCCTCTGCCCCCTTGCCAAGGGCCCTCGCTTGGGGGCACCTGGACCCCCAGGCCTCAGGAGGCGCCTGACCTAAGGTGTGCAGCCACACTACCGGGTCCCCGGGGGCCCAGCACTGCCTCACCTGCCCCAGGCCCCGCCCCACGCTGCTCTAGGCAGGCAGGCTGCAGGCAGCGGCCAACAGAGCTGGTCTGCACAGGAGTCCTCCTGGCCCCCGGGGGCCTGCTCCAGACTGCCTTGAGGCTGCCTCCTTCTGAGGACCCCAGAACCCAGGGCGGTTGGGGGAAGGGGGCTCCAGCCCCCACGGGCCTCCACCCAGTAGGTGAAGGAAGGGGCTCGATTTGGGTGGGGTGTCCTCCAGGCAAGGGCAAGAGGCAGGAAATGCCCACTGGAGCCTGCGGTGCTGATGCAGAGCCCAGCAAGCCCGCCAGGAAGAGTGCCAGGCGCTGAGCTGGGCACCCCGTGGGTCTCCGCCAGGCCCCTGGTGAGGAGTGCCCTGTTATCACCCATCTTCTAAAGACAGACCAGAGGCTTAAGGTTGGTTGGACCGTAGAGGCTGGACCTGAGCCCGGAGTCAGACTCCGGAGTCCGGAGGACGCCGACCAGCAGCCCGAGCCAGCCAGCCATACGGTCCTGGCTCTGGGCAGGCGCGTCAGCACCCCAACGGCCGGTAGGGGCTGGAGGCCCAGCCTGCGCTCATCGCCGTAGCGTCGGGGGAAGGGCCGGGGGCATCCAGCGGCGCTGGTCCCCAAGTCCCAGAGAGGGGATGCGGGTGGCGTCCCGGCCCAGGGCCAGAGCTGTGTGGCAAGCGGCACGGCGGGTGGTGGGAGACAGGGCCCAGGGCAGCCGGCAGGAGCCGGGCAGTGGTGCAGAGTGCGGCCTCCCTCCCGGCCCGCCCTGACGCCAGGCCTCTCGGCGCACGAGGGCTCGGATGAGGCGGCCTCCCCGGCAGCCTTGCCAGGCCCTGCGGCTCTGCGACTCCAGGCTCCCCACTCATGTTTCAGGCGCGTGTTACCAGCCTCCCTGCGGTTCTAGCTGAATGTCTCTTAAAGGTGCCAGTGAGGGCTCAGTTCTGGGGTGCGGCCCCCTGACTCCCCTCGACAGCCACGCCCCTGAAGGCTGAGGGGGTACCGGGACGGTGCCGCGGGAAACGTTTGCCGTTTCTTCACACCTGCAGGGGGTGGGCGTCCGGCAAGGGTCCGGAGCCACTGATCCCAGATGCTCACAGACTCCTGTTCATCCCTTAAAACCTCCTGGCCATGCAGCTGCATCTGGGTAGATACTCCCGAGGGCCCCTCAGGGAACGCCCAACAGGCTGGACCACCAGGAAGGTCACGCCACCTGAGGGATTCCTAACTGGGACCCCCGAGCCGAGGTCTCAGGACCCCAGGCTGGCCTGCTCTGGTGCCGGCTTCGCACAGAGGCTGCGTTCAGGTGCTGGCTGGGAGCCCCAGGGGGAGGCGGGGTGCCCTTGCCATCAGCCCCACGCAGGCGCCTGTCCTAGATTCTAACGGGTGTGCAGGGGGACCAGAGAAGTCCAGGGCCCCGCTTCTGGCAGAAAGCACGGCAGGTGCTCACCTGGACCACTCTGAAAGCCCCGTCTTGCGGCCTCCCGCCAAGGCCACATCCGGCTGGTCACAGCCCCAGGCCTCACTACCAGCCCGCTCCCTGCCAGTGGCATCTCAGGCTCGAGGCTGGGCGGCAAACCAAAGCCTCCAGGGTCCCTTGTGCAGGGCAGGGGGGCTGGGGTCTGGGAGCCAGGGCACCCCCAAAGGCCCCCGCTCCGACCCCGCCCCAGCCCAGCTGTGAGTCAGGCCTCTGAAACAGCCTCACACTGGCCACACCAGCTCCTTCCCACGTCCGCATTCAGAACCTCCCTCCCACCAAACACGACACATGCCAACACACAAAAAAGAGGCCCAAACAACTGTATTTTCACATCAACATTGGCTCCCAGCCACCAGAGACGGTGGCACCAGCCCCCTTCCCCTTTTTCCCCAACCCTGGACCCATGAGCGCCCTCCTGGACGAGGTCAAGCCGCAGGATGACCCACATGTGTCACAAGGCTGGCTTTGGTCTCTGAGCCCCTACCCTTCCAACCCCTTCCTGCTTGTCCTCGGGCCTCGGCTGGCCCTTCCTCGACGGGCCCACGCAGAAGCACGGGTGGGGCCGGGACCCCAGGCCGGGCAGAGGAGGAACCAGAGAGCAGCCTGGCACAGGGTGTGGGCTTAGTCCAGAGGCCCTGCCTGGGCAGCCAGGCCCCCAGGGCTGGGGAGGCGGGGGACGACCCGGGGGACGGGTCCTGGGATACAAAGGGGGGCCGGCTGCAAAGCGGGACCCGGTCTTCCGAGTTAGTGCAGTGGCTCCGTGCTGATCAGCCCACGGCTGCTGCCCGCACCCGGCCCTCCATCAGACAGACAGACAGACAGACAGACGGACAGACGGGTGTGTGGGCGGGACTTCCACAACCAGGGCTGGGGAAAACCGCAGAAGAAATCAGCGGGCCGGAGCCGGGGTGTGAGTGTGAAAGTGTGTGGTGGGGCGGCCAGGAGGGCGGGGGCGGCCGGCCTCCTCCTCCTGGACTCCCTCCTCCGCGGCGGGCGCGGCGGCTACAGCCTGGTGGCCTCGGCCAGGCCCACCCGGTTCTCGTCCCGGTCGAACACGGTGTAGTAGCGGCCGATGAAGACGTCACCCAGGATCCAGAGTGGCCCACCGGGCGGGGGGATGTCCATACCCATGAAGCCGCTCAGGCATATGGTCCTCCCGCCCTGCGACACCTGGGACGGCCCTGGTGGTCAGCGCCCCGCCCACCTGCCCCTGCCCTGCCCCCCAGCCCCCGCTGACCTCGAGCGTGTAGGCCTTCGAGGACAGCTTGTGCCCTGTGCCCTGGTGGTCAGCGCCCCACCCGCCTGCCCCTACTGACCTTGAGCGTGTAGTCCTTCGAGGACAGCTTGTACCCTTTGCCCCCCAGCTTCAGAGTGACCTCGGGCAGGGTGGACACCTTCTCGCAGGGGATCATGTACTGAGGGAGGGAAGAGAGTTTAGGCGTGGCCGGCGGGGGGTGGGGGGGTGGGGGGGGCAGCATCCTGCCCACACAGCCGGGCCCACTCACCTCGCCCTGGATCAGCGGCACAGCCCCAATGGCCTTCTGCAGCTCGCGCACCTCGTCCACGGGGCCCACCATGAGGGAGGTGCCCGTGTCCAGGATGGCCTCACAGCCCCCCTTGCACAGAGTCAGGCTGGTGCCCACGTCCACCCTGAGGGGGAGGAGGTATGAGGCCCCTGGCTGGGCTCAGGGTGGGGCCGGGGGGGTGGTCAGTCCTACCGCCAGGGCCGCCTGGGACCCCCGCCTTTTCAGGACCCTCTCTTCGGCTGCGGGTGGAGGTGGGCTGGGGCCCAAAAGGCCAAGAGCACGTTAACAGCCAGCCGCCTTTGACATCACGAGCAGGGCAGGGCCCGAGCCCAGGGGCCAGGGGCTCAGCTGGGTGCCAGGAGGTGGGACAGGCACCCAGGGCCGGGGGGTCCAGGGCCCAGCACCCCCACCGCAGCCTCCCAGCCCCGAGAGCTGGAGCTGCCCAGAGGCCTGCTGCGGGGGGGCTGGGAGGGGCCCCACACTCACTGGTCCATGTGAACCTGCCAGTATGCCTTGCGGGTGACGTTCAGGTAGGACAGGGAGCCCTGGTAGTACTTGGAGTCCGTGCCACCCAGCATCAGCTCGCCCCCGGGCTGCGCGTTAGGGTCCCTGGGAAGAGACAAAAGAGGAAGTCGGCCGCCCTTGCCCCTCGAGCACGGGGGACCCCTGGAGCACGGGGGACCCCTGCCAGCCCCAAAAACCAAGCCTCCGGCCTGAGCGTTGGGTGCCACCAGCACCAGCTGGAGCCAAGTCAGAAGCAAAGGGTGAAGGGTGGAGGGTGGGGGGGGGGGTGGTGCTCTCCGAAGACCCACAAGGATGGAAGGATCCGGAAGGGAGGGGACTTCCTTCTCCCCAAGGGGAGGGGCTCCAATCCCACACCCCGTGTAGCCTGCAGGCCACGAGATGCCGCCCAGACCTCAGGCGCTCCTGGTCTGCCAGCGGAAATGGGCCAGGGTCAAGGCAGCGGGCAGACAGGGAAGTGAAAGCTAGGAGCCCAAGGAGGGGACCCTCCTCTGCGTGAAAACGACACAAACCAGGGAGGGCTTGCAGGAGGCGGCAGCGAAGTCAGCTCACTCCTGCCCTGGGGCCCGTGCACCTGCTGTTCCCAGGGACGCTCTCTGTCCACATCCTCACCCAACTGCCCCCCACCCCCACATCTCCGCTCAGCCTGCGCTGAGCACCCTCCCACCTCCAGACCCTTCTCCAGACTTAGTGTTTGAGCTCACGGTCTTCTTCCTGGCCGGTCCCCACACCCAGAAAGCACCAGGCCCAACGCGGCCCTCCCTCTACTACCTGTGGCCTCCAGCCCTCCCCCTTGGCCTTCACCTCCTATCACCTCCGAAATCCCAGACCACGGCCTCCTGCCTGCTCCCCACCCGCAGCCCTGCCCTACCTCCCTGCCCCTGTCCGCCCACCCAGGGGAGCCACAGCACCGCACTGTCCGTCCCTGGGCCTGGGACTGGCCAACCTCCTGGGTCCCCTCCCCCTGTCCACCCACCCTGGGCCTGAGGCTTCACAGGAAAAGACCAGCCTCCAGGGGTGGCTCTGCCCGGCCCGGCTGCTGGGTATTTACACCGACCAAGCTCTGATCAAGGGACAGAGCGCAGCACCCAGGCAGGGGCCAGGCTGAGGGCAGGGTTCGAGCTGGCATTCAGCCAGAAGGGCAAGTGGGCAGGCTCTGGAGGGTGAGGGCTCTGGGGAGGGGGGGGTGGCGCGGTGACCACCGGTGGTCGGCAGGGTTGCCCACTCACACGCTGCCCACACGTCCAGGCCTGGCACACCCCCATCAGGGCCTCTGGCACCGCCCTGAGGGGAGAGACGAGGCCCCTGCACGTAGGTGACCCCACCCTCCGTGTGGGGCAAGGGCCACCGGGGTGGGGGCCTTCTCTGCGGCAGGCACAGACACCCTGGGGGCTGCTTCCAGATGGCGTGACGGAGGCCGCGCTCCACACCAACCTTGGCCCACGGCCGCCTCTAGCAGCATCTGGCACTCAAGGCCCAACTGGGGTCACCTCCCGTGGAAAGCCCCCAGAATCCTCGTCTCCAGAGGCCCCGCTTCAGGTTGGGGCCCAGGGCTTTGTCCCCTCTAGGCCATCAGTGACCCAGGGGCCACGTCTTCCTCTCATCAGGCCCAGGGAAAGCTGGGCTGACGGACCCAGGAGGAGTTGTGCTGACTCCCGACCAGGGTCCGGTTCTCCCCAGGCGGCCCGCTGAGCAAGATGCTGGACCCACAGCCCGAGCCGCTCCCGGTGGGAAGCCCGGGCTGTGCGGCTACCCGGGGGGTCTGCAAGAGGGTGGCCAGTCCCGCCTCCGGTCAGAGGTCAGAAGCTGCAGCCCGGCGCCTGGAGGGTGGCCAGGGAGGTGGTGGCCCGAGCCCCCTGCAGTCGGCCACACTGAGCTGGGAAGCGGGGTGAGGACTGGGGAAGAGAGGGGGCCGGCCCTCCCACCCCACCTGTTCAGGTAGAAGGAGAAGATGTTCTTCTCCACCAACTTCTGCTTCATCAGGTTATCAAAGACGGGGAGCACGTCGTCAACGGAGATACGGGGGTAGGCCATGCCAAGAATGCCGTCGAACTTGGCGGCGATGAAGGTGATGCCCGGCTGCTTGATGGCCTCACCGAAGATCTGCCTCTCCACCTTGACGCCAGCCACGGTCGGAGTCTGGCAGGGTACCTGCAGGCCGGAGGGGGGTGGTCAGCGGGCCGCAGGGGCCTGCGGGGCCCGACCCCAGGTCCCGCGCGTGTGCTCACGGCCACAGCTCCAACACCCGCTCCGTCCCCACGGAGCGGCGGTGCTCGGCCCCCGCCCGCCACTGCGCACCCAGGACCTGAGACAGGCAGAGGGCCCAGGAGAAAGGCTGGCGGCACTGGTGGGACAGGGACGTGGGGTCTGTGCTGGTCGGGGCACTGACTGAGTTGGAGTCAGCTCAGAGGGCTGGGCTCCGTGCTCGGCTCTGGCCTCCTGGCCCCCTCCCGCCGCCGGCCCAGGCCTGCTCCTGCCCTTGGCCTGCTGGAACCCCATGACCCAACCCCATGACCCAACTCAGCAGACTTGAGGCCACACCGCCCCTCCCCCACCGCGGGCCAGGCAGCTGACAGAGAGGCAGAGCAGGATGTGGGAAGAAACGTCTGTTTGGGGTTGACACCCTGCGACACCGGGAACGGGGGAGCGTGGCGGGCGACATCCTGTTGTGGACCCACAGAATCCAGGAGGAGGGGACCCTAACAGACCGTCCAGACAAGCAGGCCCTGGCGTGCCCTGCAGCCTCCTGGTCCGGCTGGGGCTTCGGGTGCCCAGACGGCCCTCCTGGCGTCCTCCACAGGGGCTCTGGCACACCTCAGCCCCCCCGACCGGCTCCCCTGCCTGGCCGCCGGCCGCGAGGCTGGGAGGAGGCCGCACCGCCAATCACTCGCTCGCCTGCCGGGTCCCGGTTCCACACCCGCGCCCCGGCGGCTCCACGGGCGTCGAGACCCTGGCTGGCCCGCTCTCCCCCCTTCAACGCTCAGCGGCCCGGCCCTGCGGTGGGGCCGGGGTCACGGGGAGCATCCCAGGGCCCAGGAGCGGCCTCGCCACAGACTCACCGACACGGTGTCCTGGCTCAGGTACCCGGAGAGGCTGCCGGAGCCATAGTGGATGTCGAAGGACGTGCCGTTCTTGACGTACGTGCTGGACTTGCCGCTGTTATACTTGTTGTGGAGCCCTGCGGGCAGAGCCACCGTCAGCCCGCTGCCCCCGCCAGGCCCTGGGCGCCTGCCACGGAGCCCCCCCCCCCCCCCCCCCAGCCTGGGCCTCGGCCAGCCGTGCTCTGGCCTGGCCTCCTCCATCCTTGGCCACCCTGGGGCCCCGCCCAGACACCTGGAAAGCGGGGTGCCCGGGGAGGGCAGAGGGGCCAAGCGCGTCTGGTGGGGCTGAGAGCTGGAAGCCGCACGTCGCCCAAGAGGGGCTGAGGCAGGGCCACCGAAGGCCCAAGGCCTGGCCTGCTGGCCCCCGCACACGGGGCTGCACCCGAGGTAGGGCGGCAGGGCCCGGAGCCCGGGGGAGAGTGTGCGGCCGGTGGGGGGGGGTGTTGCATGCGTGTGAGGTGGCGGCCAGGCCGCGTACCCACACCCTGGGGCCCTCCCCTCCCTGCCTGCTCCCTTCGGCCGCACGAGGCGGAGCTGTGACTCACAGCAGGCGATGTCCAGCAGCTTGCAGTGGATCGAGGGGACCCACAGGTTGGCGGAACCGGTGTCGAAGACGACCGTGAAGCACTGTGGGGGCGTCCCAATGCCGATCTCCCCGTAGTACTGGGCCTGGGCAGGGGAGGGGCGTGCCTCAGGGCCGCGGCGTGGCGGGGGGCATCCCGCGTTCCCGCTGGGCCACAGAGGGACCACTGGTTGCCTTGGGAGTCAGACTCTGGAAGGCCCAAGTCTGAGGAGACACGGGAGCCTACCCCCTCACGCCCCCTCCCCCCCAGCCGCTGGTCCCCGTACCCTGGAAGACCCCTCTGCCTCACAGATCCAGGCCCAGAAGGGGAGACTTCTTCCCCAGGATGGGAGCCAAGTCACAACTCGCCTCTGGGACCTCAGTTCCCACCCTGCCCTTGCCCCACAGGGCCAAGCCTGGAGGACTTCTAGGTGGAGGCATGCGAACGGCCAAAGGGAGGAGGTGCACCCTGGAGACCGACAGTGTTGGCTCAGAGTCCCTCACTGCCTAGACTCCCTGCCTTCCCTGCTCTGAGCCTCAGTTTCCCCATCTGTACACAGCGGAGGAGGGCAGCCTGGGAAACCCAGGGTACTTGGCTCAAGGCTCAGGTGACCATGAAGGGGGCACACGCCCTCTGTGCCTCAAACCTCGTCGTCGATGCTCTCGTAGGTCAGAGGACACGGGGGCTTGGATGTGAGATACGAGCTTGAGGCCCCCCGGGTCCTGCCGGCCTGGGCGCCCCCGTCCCCTGAGAGGCGGCCTAGACCACAGGTCACCACGGGATTCCGGCTCTGGTCCCTGTGGGAGCCTCTCTGCTGCCACTTGGCTCCAGGGAAAACCCACAGCTGCTGCCTCATGACCAAGCAGAAGTGTCCAGATATGGGGGGCTGGGGGATGACTCAGCAAATGTGTGTGTGTGTGTGTGTGTGTGTGTGTGTGTGTGTGTGTGCCTGAATTGGGGGACCAGGAACCGGTCAGTCAGCACCCCCTCCCCCCCCCCGCCGAGTCCAGTCACATGCCCGTGAGGCCACAGCTTCCTGGCACTGCTGGGGCTCTGGCAAGAGAGGACAAAGGCTGCAGCCACCTGTCCCAGCCACAGGTGGGCCAGAGGCTGGATGGCAGCAAGGAGCGAGGTCCCCAAGACTCAGGGGCAGGAGAGACAGAAGGACGCCCACCCGGGCAGCCCCAGAACCTGACCCCAGAGGCGGGACCAGGCCGGGCCAGCTCTGGTGTGCTATGTAGCTTATAAAACATCCCTCAAGGAGCACGGGGCAGGTGCAGGGCTGGCTGCTGGCCAGAGGAAAGAGGTAAGGAGGCGGAACTGGGTCGCGGGTGGCGCCAGGCCTCCCGGCGGGACAGGCACCCCCACAGAAGCTCCAGGGCAGTTAGTTACGCCTGGGCGGGCTGGCCCACATGACCCACGAGGACCCCACAGCCTCTCGGGGCCTGACGCAGGCTCCTCCGTGCCCAGCTGATGGCCCTGGGCCCAGCCCGGTGATTTGCAGAGGGTGGCCCTGTCCCACAATCCCACAGACCGGCCTCGAGAACAAGGTGGCTTCTGGGGGGCCTGGGTGGCTCAGTCAGTCGAGCGTCCGACTTCGGCTCGGGTCATGATCTCGCAGTTCATGGGTTTGAGCCCCGCATCCGGCTCTGTGCCGACAGCTCGGAGCCTGGAGCCTGCTTCGGATTCCGTGCCTCCCTCTCTCTGCCCCTCCCCTGCTCGCACTCTGTCTCTCTCTCAAAAATAAATAAACGTTAAAAAAAAATTAAAAATAAGAAAAGAACAAGGTGGCTTCTGAGGTCGGTGATGGTCAGCGGGACGCAGGGGGAGAGGTCATGGAGGGGCCGAGGGCACCCCAACCCACCCTCACCCTACACAAGCAGGCCCTGCAGGGGAGCCGTGCAGACCCCCCAGAAGGACACCGTGCGAGTCCTCCACCTGGCAGGGGTGACAGGAGGGGCACCGCAGGGGAGGATGTGGCTGAGCAGAAGCCCCCCCCGCCCCCGCACCGAGCAGGGGGGTTCAGCAAAAGCGCTGCTTGCTAAAGAGTATCTCGTGCTGGTTTATCAGTTCCCGTCCAATCAGTGTTTGCCACCAACTGGGCCCCCGCCCCAAGTGGAGACCCCCATACTCACGTCCAGGTAGTTCTTCAGTATCTCGGGAATGGGCCCCCCAGTCACAGTGGGCACTCCTTGGGCGTATTTCGAAATGGGGCCCTTGGCAATCAGATCTTCCACGGGGCCCCCCGACTCCGACATGGTTCGGCGCACAGACGTGAACTTGTACAGCGGGATTCTGTCAAGAGGAGGGGGCCCGTCAGGGCTTGCCTCCCCCTCCGCACCCTCAGCCGCCAGGGGCTCCGAGAGCGCCCGCCCCATCCCCGTCCCCCGCTCTGTGTCTGCTCTGGTCTCTTCTGGGACAGCGGCCCATGGGGGTCTGTGAGGACATCGGCGTCACAGGTGACCCATCCACCTGGCCCTCTCAATCTGTTCTCCACAGACGCCATGCAGAGAGGTCCCCACTTCCCCTGTGTGGCCTCTGGTTGGCCGTCTCCCGGCCACCAGATGGGACTCAAGACTGCCACCTCGGAGAAGCCCTCCTTGGCCATCCCTCACGTGACCCCGTTTCCCTCCGGGGCCCTCTCCAATGCTGTAGTGAAATTTATTTACTGCTGGTCTGTGCTCTGTCCCCACCACGGTACAGACCCCAGGAGGGGCAAGGACTGCACTGGAAGGCTAGGGGTCCGTGCTCCCGGGTCTGCCTTCCTCGGAGATGCCCCAGGGTACCCCCACGGGCAGCCCCTGCCTCCCAGCCTTGGCAGTCTGCCTGGGCAGAAAGAGCACGGGGTTGAGGTCAGGTGTCCCGGTTCCTGTGCCTGAGGTCCCTCCCCCACCCGGACCCTTGGCTCCTCCAGGCCTTAAGCTTGCACCCCTGCTTCCATGGTGCAGGGGTGGGGCAGGAGAGCAGACCTGAGAAAACTCACACACCTGGATGACAGGTCCTCCCAGCCCAGGGGATTTGGGAGTTCAAGGTCACGGCTGGCCCTTCCCAGCAAGCCAAGGGCTGCTTCAGAAGATGGGGCTCTTGCCTAAGACCGGGTAGGCCGTAAAAGCCCAAGGATCTTGCTTGGGGGGAGAGGGGCACGCCCTCCAGTAACCCAGGAAACAGGTGCCAGGCAGTCCCAGAGGACGGGGAGGAGGTGTGAGGGGCTCTGGTTCAGCTGCCCAGCCCCAAGCAACCAGGTTCAGTCCCCAACAGCCATGCATCCCTGGAGAGGAGGCCTGTGGGTGGTGTCAGGGGAGGGTCCATTCGGGGCCACATGCCCCCAGGCCACAGCCCATGGTGCAGCCCCTTGGCAAGGCTGAGTCCCACTGCCCCCCCCCCCCCCCCAGCTCCCACAGCCCTATGACCTCACCCACCTGCCCCTGGGCAAAAGGCCCGCCTGGAGTTGGAAGGATGCCTTCCCAGGCCCTGGGGCAGGGGGAAGGGGGGCAAGGGTGGGTGCAGGACCAGAGGGGCTGGCCCACCACACCCCTCCCCAAGCCGGGGGGGGGGGGGGGGGCGGTACTCAGGCTGCCTTGCGAGAGTGGGAGTGGGGGATGGAAGCACCCTCCTCGGCCTGGCTGGCCCACAAGGCCTGGGGTTGGTGGCCTCTCCTGGTACAGGGGGGGCAGGCCCTGGAGACCTGAAGAAGGTGTGGTCCTCACTAGAGCAGAGGGCACAGGTGGAGAACCCCGCAGCCCCGTGCCAGCTGCGCCCCTCACCCGGACCCTCTCCCTAGGCTAGCTCCCTACTGTATCTGAGACCCCCGGGGGCCCCCAGCGCCCAGAAGGTCTCCGAGTAAGAGCCCAAGACCCAAACCAAAGGCGACCATGCCCAATCCACAGCTGGCAAAGGGCAGGGGGAGAAGCGGGAAAATGACTTGCCCAGATACACCTGGGTGTCCAGACTTCCACACAGGTGGGCCTTGAGTACAGGTGCCGCAGCCCCACCTGTCCTGGGGAGGCTCGTCGGCCTGGGTCTCCGCCATCCTCCCTCCCGCCGCCTCCTGCCCCCCACCCCAAGGCAGACTCCACGGTGGTAGAGAAGAGGGGTCCCCGGGCTGGCGGGGGACCCCGGGTGAGGCCCTGCAGGAGGCCGCGCGGGCCGGCACAGCCCGCATTCCAGAGGGCAGGGCGTACGGAGGGCACCGGGGGCGCGGTGTGCACGGGAGGGTGCACGAGGGAGGGGTACACGGAAGGGGGGGTACACGGAGGGGTCGCAGGGTGCACGGGGTCGCAGGGCCTCACCTGATGAGCGCGGCGGTGGACGCGGCCAGCAGGCCGAGAACGAGCAGCAGCACGCTGGGGGGCTGCATGGTGGCGGCGGCCGGGTCGGACCGGAGCGCCCAGAGGTCGAGCGCTTATAGCCTGGATGACGGCGCACTTGGCAAAGTCAGCTGACCGGACTGTTTGCACCCGGACCGGTCACGCGGGCCTCGGCCGGCGTGCGCGGGGCGGGGTCTGGGCGGGGCGGCCCCGGCCGCGTTCCCGCCGGGCCCGCGCACGGCGCTCGGGGACGCGCACGCAGGCCTGCCGGCGCAGGGGGACGCGCGCGCGCGCGCGCGGGGCGGGAAGGTGGCTGCGAGCCCCAGCCGCGGGGACCGGGCGCTGGGGTTCTGGGCGCCGGCGGCCGGGGAGCCTCCGGAGCCTGGGGCTCCGTCGCCGCCGTAGACACGCGGGCTGTGCGCCGCGTGGGGCCTCGCAGCCTTTCCGAGGCCCCTGCTCCACCTTCCCGCCCCCGCACTGCACCCGCTGCACCGCCCTCCTCCCCTCCCTCCCACCGTTCGCCCAAGCTTCTACCGCTCTCACTCTTCTCTCAACCCTGGGGTCGTCCGGACCTCATCGCCTCGCAAGTGTCCACCTGTCCTACCGGGGCCACCCTGCATCCTGCTTCCTCTGGGGGGCCCACTGGCCCTTTCCAGGCCCCATCTCAAAGGACACCGCCCAGTGGGATCAGATGAGGAACAGGTCTCCCACCTTGAGCAGCTCAGGTGGTTTTCGCCAGCCTCGGAGGGCTGAGAGAGTGAGTCCCTCGCTGGGGCCGCAGTGGCCCGCTGACCTCCAGGGCCCCGCCAAATCACCCAGTCATGCCCAGCTTGCTGTCGGAGGGCAGGGCCACATCCCGCTTCTCGCCCTCACTCCCAGCCAGAAGGAGGACCAGGCATGAAGGAGAAAAGGAGCTTGGATGGGTCATGTCAGAGAGGGTCCGTGGCAAGAAGGAAATAAATCAGAGGAATGCGCTAGAAAGTGACCATTGTTGAGAGCAGGCCTCTCTGGGATGGTGATATTTGAGCAGGATGGGAACAATGAGGAACTTTCACAAAGGGACTCCCCTAGGGCACTCTTTCTTGAGTGCCCCACTCACAGGGGGCAAACAGGTTCTGTGACCCCTGAATAAATCAGGACCCTGACCCCAGCCAACACCCTCCCACCCGGCTTGGCCTGATGGCCGCAGATGAGTGCCCACTGCCCTGCCTCCATACCCAGCAGTTATACACAGTTGACCTGGGCTCATCGTCTGGTGCGGTGCCAGATATGGGGACTCAAGCCAGGACCGAAGCAGGCAAATATCCTGCCCTCAGAGTCTGACCAAGACGCGTGGGTCCAGGCCTTGCCCCATGCAGGCCCAAGCGGGACCCTTGCACTGGTCACTATCACCTCCCTCTCCCTCGCCCCCCCCCCCCCCCGGCAGACCGCTGTCTTGGGAGGAGGTCAGCTGGGCTCTGGATGGGCTGGACGCCGCCACAATCGCTTGAAGGTGGTCCCAGCTGGTGTCCCCCTGGGTCCCAGTGCCCACTAGCGGACAAGACCGTGTGTGTCCCGTGATGCTCAGACACAGATGTGTGAGAAAAGACACCTTGCAGGGTCCCATCTGCTTTACCCACATTTACAAGGAGCATTTACAGAAGCA
This sequence comes from Panthera onca, assembly GCF_046562875.1. Taxonomy (NCBI): domain Eukaryota; kingdom Metazoa; phylum Chordata; class Mammalia; order Carnivora; family Felidae; genus Panthera; species Panthera onca. Next base: position 160,252 of record NW_027675831.1, read on the forward strand.
TTTACAAGGCCGGTGAGGCCAGCAGCCGGTGTGGACAGGAGAGGCAGAGTGGCTGGTCAGAGACGTCAGGGCGGGACCAGTGGTCAGTTGTGCCGGCCCGAGACCCTTGGCTTTCCCCTGAGGACAGTGGGGAGCCGCCGGTGGCCCTGGGCGGAGAGACCGCATGTCCATCCGTTCCGTAGGCCACGAGGACGTTGTGTCTGTGGTGCTTGTTCCCACGATCCCCCAGCACCCAGAGCAGGGCCTGGCATGTGCCCACCAACAGGCGTTGGCCCTGAGTGGTGCTGGCTGGCTCCTGGCTGGTTTCTGTGCCCCTCCCCCACAAAGCTCTCCGCAATACCCTGCCTCCCTACCTCTCCAGCACCCTGGAGAGGCTCGGGGTGGAAAGGGAGAGGAAGAGGCTGCCCCCAGGCCCTGCGGCTGCTCCCCAGAGGGCAGTGCGGGGCTCCATCCCCCGGTGGGCGGTGCCACAGGACCGCGTGGGCTGGGACCTGGGCTGGGCTGGGATCCGGGCTGGGCTGGGGTCCACGGCCGGCACCAGACGGAGCTGTGTCCCCACCTTACGCAGCTGCCCTGGCCCAGGGCCCTGTGTTCCCTAAAACCCTGTATAGCCTCAGCCAGGTGCAAGGGTCCCGAAGAGGGCCCCGTTCCCTGCCCCTGCCAAAGGCTGGGAGAGGCACTCCCCTGTTGGACCAAAGGCAGTGGGCCCAGCACAGAACTACAGGCCTAGAGGCATTTTGGTGCCCACTGACGGGGGGCCCAAGGCAAACCTGGTGGGAACAGGTCTCCCAAGTCAGTCCAGCGGGTGTGTGTGTCCCAGAAAGCTGAACCCAGTGAAGAGTCCCGCGCGTGGTTCTGGTGTCTCTGGCTCCTAGTGGGTGGGGCCACGGTCTGGAGACTGTCCAGCCCGACCCTGGACTCTAGCAGGGAGAACCAAAGCCCTGACGGGTTGGGTGGGCCTGGGTGAGTCAGAGGGTGAGAGCGGTTGGAAGCCACTTCCCTTCTTTTTTTTTAAACTTAAAAAAAAAGTTTTTTTAAATGTTTATATTTAAGAGAGAGAGAACACACACACACACACACACACACACACACGCGTGAGTGAGGGAGGGGCAGAGAGAGGGGGTGACAGAGAATCCCGCACAGGCTCTGAGCTGTCAGCACAGAGCCCGATGTGGGGCTCCAACCCGCCAACTGTGAGATCATGACCTGAGCTGATGGCTGACACTCAACCGACTGAGCCACCAGGTATCCCAGAAGCCCCTCCCCTTGACCTCCTCTCCCAGGCCTCCCGGGTCAGCCCCTCTGGGACCTTAGGCACCTGTCTGTCTGTCCCCCGCACAGCTGTCCAGCACCTGCCACAGGCCAGGCACTGCTCTGGGTGCTGAGGAAATGTAGGGGACAGCACAGGGGACTCGGGACACAGGGAGGACTCAGCAGAAATGAGGAGGAGCGAAGGGAGGAGCTCCCGAGAGCAGACTAAGGAGGTGATGGGTCAACACACTGGGCAGGAGCAGGCTGAGCGCAGCGGGTGGGGACCGAGAGCAAGCGACGGTCCCGGGGCCAGAGAGGGGCTGCCCGGCTGGGTCACTCTGCTGTGCGGCCACCGGGAGGACCTTGTTTGTCTCTGAAGGAGGCTGAGCTGCAGGGAGCACGGTTGAGGGGCAGCAGCTGCCGGAGCTGGGGGCGGAGGTTGGAGGCAGCCAGGGCTGAATGTAGACAGAGACTACGAGCCCCTCGACTCTGAGAGGTGAGGAGATCGAGAGGGAACGACAGCAAAGGAGACTGGGCAGGAGCGGCCGGAGACGGGAGAGACCAAGAAGGGACAGCCTGGAAGCCGGACGAAGACCAGCCAGAGGAGGTGGCGGCCGGCCGTGTCAGCCCCACCGCGGACCAGGTGCAGGTTGGGATTGCACGCCGACCACTGGATTTGGCAATCTGACCTTGAGGAGAGCAGTTTCAGGGAGGGGCTGGGGTGTAGTTGTAAAGATCCAGTGGTGAAGACAGAGGGGTGTTGACACAGAGAAGCCAAGTAGACGGCGGGGACAGCAGGGTCCCACACACTGAGAGGGACGAACGTCTCCGTAAATGGGCAGGTGGATGGGAGGATGTGGGTCTCCCCCTGACAGCATGCACAGCCATCCCTTCCAGGGGGATTTAGAGACATAAACAGTCAAGGGGAAATCCCTGAGGGGGAAGAAGGCGGAGAAGAACATCTTCGTGATCTTGGAATCACGGGTTTCACCGACCGAGATTGGTTGTTTAAGTGGGAAATACAAAAAATGAGGCCAAACCTGCAAGAGACGTTATCGAGATAAGACGACAAACTGCACACGTTTGTAAAATATGACAAACTGGAACACGTTTGTAAAATACGCCCCTGGTAACGGACTGATGTCCAAAATGTGTGAAGAACTCCTTTTTTCTTGATATGTATTTCCTGGGGGGGGGGGGGAGGGAGGGAGGGGCAGAGAGAGGGGGACAGAGGATCCCAAGTGGGGCTCTGCACTGGCAGCCAAGAGCCAGACGTGGGGCCCAAAGTCGCAAAGCATGAGATCGGGACCTGAGCCGAAGCCGGACGCTCAACCGACCGAGCCCCCGCTCCAGGCACCCCAGACCGTTTAAAACTCAACAACAAGAAAATGAACAACCCGTTAAACAATGGGCAAAGACCCGAACAGGGACCTCGCGGAAGAAACAAGAGTGCAGATAAACCCATGAAAAGATGCTCACGTCAGGGGGGAAATGCACATCAAAACGACGAGATCCGACCCCACACTTGTTAGGATGGCCAAACCCCAGCCAGCGACAGCACAAAACCGAACTTACGCCGACGTTCCGTCAGCCATCACGCTCCTTGGCATCGATTTACCCAAAGGAATTGAAGAGGTATGTCCACATGAAAACCTGCATGTGGACGTTTATAGAAGCTGTGTTCTTAATTGCCACAACTTGGAAGCAACCACGATGTCCAAGTAGGTGGTGAATAAACCGTGGTCCGTTCAGCGTGGAAACAGAATGAGCCACGAACCGTGAAAAGACAAGGAGGCGTCTTAAATGCACCTTACTCCGTGCAAGAAACCAATCGGGTGCCCCAGACTGTGTGAACCCCACGCTATGACGTTCTGGAAAAGGCAAAACCAAGACAATAAGAAGTCGTCCTAGGTCGGTGGCATCTCTTCAGGCCACATCCAACCGAAATGCACCCAGCCACCAAGTCGGGGACGAGGACGCCAAAGCCTGGAGAAGCTTGTCCCCAAGGCTGTGGAAGGGACGAACGATTCGTGACAAAGTCACACGATGGGGGCTCAGGTCCTTGAGAATGAACGAATTAGCATCACGTGCACCACGAGGAACCCCTCAAACCCCACTGCACCCGTGGCCCTTCTCTCCCTCGCCCCCCACCCCTCAGTTAAAGGAGGAGGAGGGTGGGGCGCCTGGGAGGCTCAGTCGGTTGAGTGTCTGACTTCAGCTCAGGTCATGATCTCACAGTTTGTGAGTTCGAGCCCCACGTCGGGCTCTGTGCTGACAGCTCGGAGCTTCAGATTCTGTCTCCCTTTCTCTCTGCCCCTCCCCTGCTTGTGCTCGGTTTCTCTCTCTTTCTCAAAAATAAATAAATATTAAAAAGTTTAAAAAAAAAAGGAGGAGAGTGGGGACTCCCCGCTGGCTCTTCTCTGCCTTGGTCTCCCTGCCCCAGGCCAGGGTCTCTCGGGGAGGCTCTGAGACCCCCCCAGCGGCTCCCCGTGCAAAGCAGGCTGGAAACTGCCAGGCCCTCCCTCCCACTAGAGTTCTCGGCTTGCACTTGCGGCTTCCTGGACACCCCCCCCCCCACCCCGGCCCCGACGTAAAAGGAGGGTCTGCGGGTCCTGAGCTCAGCCCTGGAGCTGGGGGACTTGCCAAGGGGCAGAACCCCAGGGAGGGGATAATGGTTTTCATTAGGTCCCTCCTCCCACGGGGCTACAAGTGAGCCACTGAGATGCTGAGTCATGCCTACTCTGCTGTCTTCCCGTCCTCCATGCCCTGCCCTGCCCTCCTCCTGGGCCTGAGTCAGCCCACGCTCAGCCCTCAGAGCCGGCTACACTGGCCCTTGGGAGGAAGGTGAGGGTGCAGCGCCCCGGGGCCCCAGCCACAAGCCCGTGCTCTTAGTTCTGGAAGGGCTGTGTGGGAGGCCGTGTGAGGGAATTAGCTTCAGATCAGCTGACCTTGGACAGCTTGTAGGGGAGGGTGGGAGTGGCTGACACAGTTAGGGTGGGGGAGGGGGTGCCCAGGCACAGGTGAAGAAGTGGGGGTGGGGTGCCCAGGCACAGGTGGAAGGAGGAGGGTGCCTGGCACCCCACCCCGACTTCTTCACCTGTGGCACAGTTAGGGTCCCAGTGGCTCACAAGTCCTCTGGAGTAGACCCTCCCAGCCCCAAGGGTTGAGCCCCGAGCCGTGGTCCTCCTCCATCACGGCTGCCCTGGGGAGGGGGGGTGAGGGGCTGGCGGCCACATGGGACCTTTAGGGGTCCCCAGCGGCCCAGGGGTCAGGGACCTGCCTCAGCAGCAACCCCAAACCTGGAATCACTGCATGCAGACTCTCTGGTCCTGGAACTTGGTTGGGGACCCCTGTTTTTACTCTTTGTCAAAACCCACCGTACTGGAGGGTGCTGGCCACTGTGCGACATACACACTGGGGTGAGCAAGGCAGCTGCAGACCTGCCTTCCTGGGGCGGCTAGACCCGGACCAAGTCCTCAGCCAATAAATGGCCTAGTATGGGCTGTGGCCTGGGCCGAGGGACAGCTGAGGCTGCCGCTCTAAAGATGAGGGCGGGGCACCAAAACCCATAAAATATGCAGGAATAAACCCAACCAAAAAGGTTAAAGGTCTGTACACTGAAAACTACAGAAAGCTGATGAAAGAAGCTGAAGAAGACCCAAAAAATGGGAAAAGATTCCATGCTCCATAGGAAGAACAAATATTGTTTAAATGCCGATACTACCCAACGTAATCTGCATATGCAATGCAATCCCTGTGAAAATAACACCAGCATTCTTCACAGAGCTAGAACAAACAATCCTAAAATTTGCATGGACCCAGAAGAGACCCCGAATAGCCAAAGCAATCTTGAAAAAGAAAACCAAAGCAGGAGGCATCACAATCCCGGACTTCAAGCTGTATCACAAAGCTGTCATCATCAAGACCGTATGGCCCTGGCACAAGAACAGACACCCAGATAATGGAACAGAATACAGAACCCAGAAATGGACCCACAGACGAATGGCCAACTGATCTTTGACAAAGCAGGAAAGAATATCCGATGGAATGAAGTGTCTTCAGCAAGGGGTGCTGGGAAAACTGGACAGCGACATGCAGAAGAATGAACCTGGACCGCTTTCTCACACCAGACACAAAAATAAACTCAAAATGGGTGAAAGACCTCAATGTAAGACAGGAAGCCATCAGAATCCTCGAGGAGAAAGCAGGCAAAAACCTCTTTGATCTTGGCCGCAGCAACTTCTTACTCAACACGTCTCCAGAGGCAAAAGAAACAAGAGCAAAAATGAACTATTGGGGGGCACCTGGGTGGCTCAGTCGGTCAAGCGTCTGACTTCAGCTCAGGTCATGATCTCACGGTTCGTGGGTGTGAGCCCCACATCGGGCTCTGTGCTGACAGCTCAGAGCCTGGGGCCTGCTTCGGATTCTGTGCCTCCCTCCCTCCCTCCTTCCCTCCCTCTCTCCCTCCTTCCCTCTCTCTCTCTCTCTCTCTCTGCCCCTCCCCGCTCACACTCTGTCTATTCTCTCTCTCTCCAAAATAAAAAAAACATTAAAAAAAATTTTTTAATGAGTTATTGGGACCTCATCAAGATAAAAAGCTACTGTACAGCGAAAGAAACAATCTGCAAAACTCAAAGGCAACCAGCAGAATGGGAGAAGATATTTCCAAATGCAATATTGGATAAAGGATATACAAAATCCATCAAGAACTTGTCACACTCAACACCCAAAAAACAAATAATCAAGGGAAGAAATAAGCAAAAGAGAGTAAGAAATGGTCAGAAGACATCCAGATGGCCAACAGACACATGAAAAGATGCTCCACATCACTCATCATCAGGAAAATACACATCAAAACCACAATGAGATACCACCTGGCACCCGTCAGAACGGCTGACATTAACAACTCAGGCAACAACAGATGTTGGCGAGGATGCGGGGAAAGGGGAACCCTTTGGCAAACTGGTGCAGCCACTCTGGAAAACAGTATGGAGGTTCCTCCAAAAACTAAAATAGAACTACCCTAGACCTGGCAATTTCGCTACTAGGTATTCATCCACGGGATACAAGTATTTTGTTTTGAAGGGACACAGGCACCTCCATGTTTATAGCAGCCCTATCGACAATAGCCAAAGGATGGAAAGAGCCCAAATGTCCATTGAAGGATGAATGGATCAAGAAAATGTGGTATATACATACAATGGAGTATTACTCGGCAACCGAAAAGAATGAAATCTTGCCAATTGCAACTATGTGGATGGAACTGGAGGGTATTATGCTAAGTGAAATTAGTCAGAGAAAGACAAATATCATATGACTCATATGAGGAATTTAAGATACAGAACAGATGAACATAAGGGAAGAGAAGCAAAACATAATATAAACACAGGGAGGGAGACAAACCCTAAGAGACTCTTAAATACAGGGAACACACTGAGGGTTGCTGGAGGGGCTTTGGGTGGGGAGATGGGCTAAATGGGTGACAGGCATTAGGAGGGCACTTGTTGGGATGAGCACCAGGTGTTATGAGTAAGTGATGAATCATTAAATTCTATCCATGAAATCATTATTACACTATACGGTAACTAGCTTGGATGTATATTTAAAACGATAAAAATTAAACATGAAAAGAAAGGTGAGGAGGGAGCTTGTCTTCAGGACAACGGCGAGGTGATGAACAGGGGCTGGCCTGGGAACGGCGCGGGGCTGGGGGGCTGGGGGGCGGGAAGGTAGGGAGAGGCTCTCAGGCTTGGGAAGAAAACTACAGAGACCCTAAGCCGGAACTGAGTCTGGTGGCTTCCAGGGATGGAGAGAAGGCTCCCGGGGCTGGGAGAGGTGGGGAGCATGCACGAGGGGGGGGGGGGGGGTCAGAGGGAGGAAATTCTGTCCGCAGATGGGCCTTGAGGCCAGAGCAACATTTGCCCTTCCCTGGTGTCCAGCCTGCAGCCCTGACGATGAGCCAATTCCTTGAAAGGAGTTTCTCTCTGTGTGATATTCACACCCTCTTGGTTTTAGTTTCTCTGGGGCACCGGGTTCAGGAAAACCTTCCTGGGGAGGGTGCCCCCGAGGTGGGTTGCGCACCACGCCAATCAATGGTGGTGACCGGGCCCCGCAGGGTGGGAGGTGACGGGGTCTGGTCTGCAGGCTCTGGGCAAGCGCCCGGTTAGAGTACCGACGACGCAGGATGAGTGACGTGGCCAGCCTGCCTTGTGGCAGGGTGGGGGGCGGGGAGGGCCCTGGGGGGCGGGGAGGGGACGGGTCCGGGCCAAGCCCACTGTGTTAGGGATCATCTATCGGTGGCTTGAAATAATACCAAGTATTCTCCCAGTTCTGGAGGCCAGAAGTCGGAAACCAGCCTCACTGGGTTAAAACAGACATGTCACAGGTCTGGTTCCTTCTGGAGGCTCCGGGGAGGCGCCTGCAGTCCTTAGCTCAGGGTCTCTTTCCTCATCCTCACAGCCAGCCACCTAGCATCCTCCCTCTCCGCTCTGACCCTCTGGCCTCGCTGGTACTTGGACACAAGGGGCGAAGTCAGAGCGAGGCCAGGGGAGGGACAGTTGTGGGAGCAGGCTGCCGGGGGGGTGCCAGGGGGCACATACAGGAAAACTAGAGCAAAGGGACAGGTAAAGAAAGGAAGGGCATCTGAGTGGCCCATAATGGGGCCTGGGGCAAGTGCATACATAACCTGAGGGAGGCTGAGTTGAGGGGCTGGAGATGGGATGGGTGGGTGGCTGGACTTGAGAAAGCTGACTGGACTGTGAGAAGATAGGCCACGGGGGATGGACTCGGTAGGATGGGGTCCTAGGGGCTGGGTTGGATGGTGTGGGTCATGGGGGCTGGACCGGGTTGGATGGTGTAGGTCTTGGGGGCTGAGTTGGGTGGGTGGGATGGAGCCCTAGGGGCTGGGTTGGATGGTGTGGGTCATGGGGGCTGGACTGGGTTGGATGGTGTAGGTCTTGAGGGCTGAGTTGGGTGGGTGGGATGGAGCCCTGGGGGCTGGGTTGGATTGGATGGGATTGGTCATGAGGGCTGGGTTGGATGGAATGGGCCCTGGGGGCTAGGTTGGGGTCGTGGGGGCTGGGTTCTGTTGGATAGAATGGGTCATGGGCGCTGCGTTGGGTTGTATAGAATGGGTCATGGGGGCTGGGTTGAGTTGGATGGAATAGGTCATGGGGGCTGGGGTCGTGGGGGCTGGGTTCGGTTGGATAGAATGGGTCATGGGGTCTCGGTTGGGTTGGATGGAGTGGGCCCTGGGGGCTGGGTCATGGGGGCTGGGTTGGGTGGGTGAATTGGGTCATGGGGGCCAGGTTGGGTGGGAAGGGAAGGTTGGTTCAACTGGGGTGGCAGTGGTGGTTAGACTGTCTGTCCCAAGTCTGCTGGGCTGGATTGGGTGGGTTGTTTGTCAGTCCTGCTCTGTGTCAGGAAGAGCTGGGCAATGCCTGTGGCTTCCCCCAAGTACTCCAAGTGCCCCACAGAAGAAGGTGTGACTTGTGTCGCTCCCGGCAGGTGGAGGCTGATGCCAGGGAGGGGTGCTGCCCAAACACCTGCATCGGGCTCCACCCAGATGTGCCAGTGACCACCTTCCCGGCAGCTGGCTGCAGCTGACCTTTCCCCAGAAGCATCCCATTCTAAAGGGACCCGGCTTTGCCCCTGGAAAGGGGCCTGGGGCCATCTTGCCTCAGTCCACCAGAAGTGTCCTTGCAGGGGAAGGGGGTGTCTGCCTCGGTGCCCTGCAGGGGCAGGGCCATGCGAGCCCAGCACAGCCTCACATCGATGGGTGCACAGGTGGGTGCGGGCCAGATCCCAAATCATCTCCACTCCTGGGAGAACCTGCTTGGCCTCAGTGTGACCGGAACAGATGTTATCTCTCCTGCAGCCCTCCGCCCTCTGCCCACGGCCCGAAGGGCTGCCAGGCTTGTTCCCAGGGCTGGGCCGGTGGCCAGCGGTCAGTACCCACCTGCTCTGGGGAATGCCAGCTCCTCTGTGGCACCCAGCCCCTCCCAGGCAGCCGGACAAACGGGTCTGGGGCTGTAACGCCCCCTCTCTTGGGAGCAGTGACTCAGAAAGGCAGGGAGGGTGGGTGGGGGCAGTGGCCCCGTGTCCCGTGCACAATGCCCCGATTCTTCCTCCGTGACCCCAAGTGTTCCTGCGACTCTGGCTCAGACAGTCAGTGAGCAGAGGGACAGGGACGATGGGCCTGGGCCCCGCCCCCTGGAGGCCTCCACTTTCAGTCTGGAGGGACCCAGACCGTGGGTGCCAGTCCCCTGCCCTGCAGGTGACCCAGGGCTGTCCCTTGCACTTCCCACACTCGCTCTGGGGAAGCGTGGCTCTGGAGACACGCGGGTCCCCTGCTGCGAGACCCCAGGCAGGCCCTCAGAGGCTGCTCCTGGAGACTTGGCCTCTTGTCTGTAAAATGGGACTGTGATACAGAACCTCTCCTGCAGGGAGGGCGCAGTGCCCGGTGCCCGAGGCATAGCCCACCCCCCTCTGTCTGAACGAGGACTTTGGCCACCTCTGTTCTGACCTCGTCTGTACCTTCTAACTGGTGAAGTTCTTTCCAGCTGGCCTCTCATCGGGCAGAAGCCCCCGGGGCAGCATCCCCTGATGGGGACGGAAACTATGTCTCCAGCACAAGCCTGCCGGGAGCCAGCGAGACTCCCTGACTGCCCCGAGATGGCAGATGGCACCCACCTGACCCTCGCCGCCCACCGGCACATGCCCACCCACTCACCCCATCTCCCTACAGAAACCAGCCAGTCTCAGCACTGCGGAGACCGTTCTTGAGACGCAGGCCCGCCGTCCTCCCAGAGCTCGCCTCGCTGAAACAGCCTCTGTGTCACCACCACCACCCGGCCTCTGCCTTTGGATGTTGTGAACGGCGAGCGGCCGAACCCGGTCTGTTCGGGACCCCTGAGCCAGGTGTCCTTGCCCCCCGCGCCCCGGCCACGTGACTCTCTGAACTTTGCCCCCTCTGGCCACATGCTGAAGGGGGGACCCGAGGAGGACCCCCCACTCACTGCTCTGCCGCGAGTTTGCAGGACGGGGCCCCTACCCTGGATGCTGGCAAAGGAGGGCAGGGGGAGGCCCAGGCCCTGGGCAGGGGGTGGGGTCTCGCAGGGCCCCCGGAGGGCACCTGGGGCTGTGCAGGCCTCCCCTCAGGAGTATGTTCGGGAAAACCTGGTACCACAGAGTGCCTGCAGGGGTGGCCTCGGGAGGAGCGGCCACAGCAGGGGGACATCCGTGCGGCACCCGTGGGGGCCCTGGGGACGCATGATGGGCAGAACCCACGCAAACCCTGCCCTCTGGGAGCTGGGGGCCTGGGCAAGTTGGGGGGGATGGCAACTTCAGGAACGGTCGAGGGAGCAGGCACAGGGCACTGGCTGGGGGCACATCACAACTTACATGGGAGGTCAGGGTGATGACCTGGGGGGAAAGCGAGCCTCCTGACTACTGGGGCAAGCGTCCCGGCCAAGGGACGGGGCAGCAAGTGGGAAGACCCCAAAGTGAGCACGGGAGGTGGGGTCGGCCAACAGGAAGGCGCCGGGGGCCCCAAACCGCTGAGCCTGGGAGCCGCCCTCAGAGGTGCTGGAGTGGCTGGTGCCTGTCGCTAACCCCGGGGAGCGTGGCAGGCCAGGGGCAGGACCGGCCCCGAGGGACGTGGCCAATGCGGCCAGAGGGACAGCTGGGGACAAGCCTCCCCAGGGAGAGCCCCCCAGGGGAGACAGGGAGAAGGAGGCGGGTCGCCAAGATGACTGCGGGGTCCCGCCTGGCACAGGACAGAGGGGAGGCCCCAGGCCCTGCTGACCTCTGAGCACATGATGAGAGGCCTTCTTGTGGTCAGCAGGGCCTGGCCGGCCACTTCCTTCCCTTTCCCAAAGCGGCCTCTGCGCGCTGCGGGTGGGGGCGGTCGTGGGAGGCTGGGCTGCGCCCTGGGCCATCCTCTGCCTTGCAGCACCCCCTGGGGGAGGCGGCCCCTCTGCTCAGCCTCGGCCGGTCTCTGCCCACAGCCGCCTGTGCCTGGAGCGGGGATAGAGGCTCTCGAAGCCCCTTCAGAGCGGCCACAGTCCATTGGCCCTGCTGGTTTCTGCCATCTGGGTGGCCCTGCCTGTCCTTCCCCCTGCCCCCTGACCATGGAAGATCTCAGGACCTGCCCGGCGGCGAGTGGGGTCCAGGCCCCGTGCCCCCGTGGGGAACAGAGCACGAATGCCACTTCTCCCCGTCCCTGACCCTCAGTCCGCTCACCCTGCTCTGTCCCTTCCTGCCAACCGGTCCCCTTGTCCTGGTGCTGGGTTGAATAGCGCCCCCTCCCAACAAGAGATAGGCATACCTGTAAGGGTCAATTTTATGTGTCAACTGGGCTGGGCCATGGCAGGTGTGGGGGGGGGGGAGGGCTGACATTTGGTGGAAGTTGATTCTGAGTGTGTCTATGCACGTGTTTCTGGATGAGACTAACATGTGAATCGGTGGACTGAGTGACGTTGGTTTTCCACAGGGTGGGTGGGCCTCGTCCAATCAGTTGAAGGTCTGACTAGAACAAAAGGCTGACCCTCCCCTGAGTGAGAGGGAGCTCTTCCTGCCTGATGGCTTTTAGCCTGGGATGTCGGCTTTTTCCTGCCTTTTGGACTAGAACTGGAACGTCGGCTCTCCTGGGGCTGCAGCTTGCCACCTGGAGATCTCGGGACTTGCCAGCCTCCGTAATCATGTGACCCGATTCCTTATAAAATAGACAGGTGGATAGATACGCAGATTGGTTGATGATAGATGATTGACAGATGATAGACAGATAGACAGACAGACAGACATCCTGTCGGCTCTCTGGAGAACCCTGACTAACACAGCATCCTAATCCCGAGAACCTGTGAGCACATGACCTCACACAGCAAAGGGACTTTGCAGATGGACTTGAGTGGACCACCCTGAGCTGGGGGGATTGCCCTGGGTGGTTTGGGTGGGCCCTAAAGGCAATCACAAGCGTCCCGATGACAGGGAGGCAGGAGGGCCAGAGACAAGGAGAGTCTGGAAGACGCCAGCCGCTGCCCATGTGGTTGGGGGACGGGGCCACGGACCGGGATCCCCAGAAGCTAGAAAAGGCCAGGAACGGATTTGCCGTGGAGACTCCGGAAGGAGCCAGCCCCGGGGGACCCCTGGACTTGAGCCCAGTGACACCCATGTTGGACTCCCAGCAGCTCCCAGACCATCAGGTGGTGGTGGGTGTGGCTTTGAGCCTTGATGTTGGCTGTGGGAAGGGGACACAGGCCTCCAGCCGGCCTGGGGGGATTGGGTCAGGCTCCTGGTCCCCCTCACGTGTGAGTCCCTGACTTGCCAAGGGGGGGCGACATTGTCCACGTGCCGACTCCTCAGAGCCAGGGGAGGGATGGAACAGGCTGCTCAAGCAGCTCTCCAGGGGGGCCTGAGCCCTGCCGCCACCCCCAGGGGCACAGGGAGGAGTCTCCCCTCCAGACTGCGCCCCCGGAGCAGGGGTGCTTTCCCGGCCCCCGCCCCTTCCTGGGCCCCTGTGCTTCACCTCTCGTTGACCTTGCTGGGTCACCAAGCACAGCCCCCCGCTGAGACCCAGGAGCCCCCCGGGAGTGGGTGCCAGGAGCTGGGTCTGGCGGGGAAAGGGAGCCCCCAGTCACTGCCAGCGGCAGGCGCACCCCGGCAGGGCGGTGACAAGAGTCTGCTCGGCCCTCCTCCTGCCCTCCCTGCTCCCCTGTGGGCTGGGGACAGAGGACAGGGCCCTGTCACCTCCTGTACCGCCCTGGGAGTGGCCCCACAGGATCAGGGGCCTTCCCGCCCCTCACTCCCAAGGAGCGTTGTTTCTGTTGGTCACTTTCACGCTCTCGGCGGTGCAGGCAATTAGCTCCAAGAGGTGTATTCAGAAAAGCAGTGCACACACGTGTTTAGAGCTGCGTTCACACCCCCCCCACACACACGGGGCGGCTCACGCCGCAGATGGTCACCGGCCCCCGCCCTGGAGGCCGGAGCCCGAGGTCCAGGCGTGGGCGGGGCAGGGTCCCCCTGAGGCCCCTCTCCTGCGTGTGGACGGCCGTCCTCTCCCTGTGTCCTCACGGCGTCGTCCCTCCGTGCGTGTCTGGGTCCCGATCCCCTCTTCTTACAAGGACCCCGGCCACACGGGACCAGGGCCCACCCCGGTGACCCCGTGTCACCTTAAACATTCACAGATGCCATCCCCGTGTGTGGTCACGTCCTGAAGTCCTGGGGCCAGAACTCCAGCACGGATCTGGGGGCACAACTCAGCCGTCACGGCAGCACCCCTGCCCCTTCCACGTCCTCACCCCCGCACACGCACATCCTTCCTGTGCGCACACGCACCTCCGTATTTCCAAGTTGCAGCCCGGAACGGCTGTCTGCTGACCTCCCGCTGTGCGCTACAGAGACGGGGCTCTCCCCGGTCAGGCCCCGGGTCCCCACGACCCCCTCCGCCGGCCCACCCGGGCCCACACTCCTCTGTTCTCTGCACCCTGGGGCCCGCAGACTCCTTTGCCCCCCGCCCCCCCCCCCCCCCCACAGCTCCCTTTCCGCTCCTCTGAACACTTGCCGATGGTTCCCGGGGCACTTGGACACAGGACACAGGTCCACGTGGTTCTCCCCAGGCCCCCACGCCTCGTGCACTTCACCCCTGCTCAGCCCGGCTGCCGACTCGCCCCGCAGACCTTTCCCGAGCAGCCTCGACAGTGCCGTCCCCGGTGCCTGCCTGCTCTGGGCCCCCATCCCCTCCTGTCCTGAGGTCCTGCCCCCACCCCGTGCAGAGAAGCCCCCCCCAGGGCCCCGACAGGGGGCTCCCCAGCCCAAATCTGAACCACCTGGCACCATTTTCACTGCACCTGCTCGGGTATTCAGATGCTGCAGCACCTGTCTTCCCGCTGCGTTTGCTGTCCCGGCGACCTGTGGTGTGAACCCGTCCTTAAAGTTAGTCTAACCAGTCTTGACATACGGCTGTCCCAAGGAACGCAGCTCTGCGGTTGAGGGCGGTGAGCACACTGGGGGGCCCCCTGGTGCCCTGTGACCCGCTCACCGACATCCGCCCTCCCGGCCCCTCCCTGCCCCCAACCCACCCAGCAGCACCTGCCGGAGTTTGCGCAGTCTGGACTTTGGTGTGGTCGTAGTCAGGTAGCAGTAGTATCTCTCTCTCTCTCTCTCTCTCTCTCTCTCTCTCTCTCTCAATGTTTATTTATTTATTTTTGAGACGGAGAAAGAGGGAGGCAGAGGATCCGAAGCAGGCTCCGCACTGACGGCACAGAGCCCGACGGGGGGCTCGGACCCACAGACCATGAGATCACGACCTGAGCCAAAGTCAGACGCCCAACAGACTGAGCCACCCGGGCGCCCCTTCCTCTGGTCTCTTGCCCCTCAGCGTAATTATTCCGAGATGTGTCCTTGTCACTGCCTTTATCAATGTTGCTTTACCGTTGCCCAGGAACACATGACCATTCTCTCAGTGCCTCAAAACAACACGAATATATCATTTTACGATCCCGGACGTCAGAAACCTGAATGGGGTTCACTGGGCCAAATCCCAGGTGTCTCTGGGCCGTGCTCCCTCAGAGGCTCCAAGGACACCCCGGCTCCTTGTCCTTTCTGGCCGCTTGGGGCCCCACACTCCTCGGCTTGTGGCCGCCTTCCATCTCCAGACGCAGCCACGGCGGCCAGTCCCCCGTGGCCTTCCTCCGGCCCTCCTTCCAGGAAGCCACACGCCCCTCTCCCACCTTAAGCCCCCCTGTGATGACAGGGCTCCCTCAGCTAATCCGGGATGATCTCCCTCTTTCAAGGTCAGCTGCCTAGCAATCCTAACGCCGTCTGCAACCTCTCCTCCGGTGCCACCCGCCGTTCGAGGGTCGGGGCACGCCCGTCTTCCGGGACGTTGTTCTGCCTGCCACGATCGATGTCACATTACTTTTCATCGATGAATAGTGTTCTAGAACATGCACGTGTCGCAACCTGTCCCTCCTTTTCAGCGCGGGCGCACATTTGGGCGGCTTCCGGTTTCTGGCTGTTCCAAACAAAGCTGCTAGAACATTCACGTACCCGTCTTCGCGGGGGTGTATGCCTGACTGTCCCGTGGAACAGATTGCTGCCTCGTGGGGAGGGGCATGCGGGATGTTCAAAGGCCTGTCCAAACGGCCTCTGCAAAGTGCCTGTGTGGCTCTCCCCTCGCGCCAGCGCCGCGTGGGGGCCCCGGTGGCTCCAGTGCCCTCACCGGCACTTGGTAGGGTCCCTACTTCCCATCTTAGCCGCTCTACTAGGTGTTTCGTGGCCTCTTGCCGTGGGTTTCTTTGGCGCGTCCCAAATGACTTAGGAATTTGGGCATCTTTTCAGGCGCTCATCGGCCACTTGTGAATCTTCGTGGAGCGTGCCTGCAGACCCTTCCCCATTTCTTTATCGGTCCACCCGTCTTATCGTTGGTGGGGAAAGTTCTTTATATATGCCAGCTACACGTCCTTTGTCGTTTTGCAAAATATACGTGTTTTGCAAATATTCTCTCCCAGCTGGTGGTTTCTTCTCGCATCCTTTTGATAGTATCTTTCGAAGAGAAGTTCAAAAATTTTTTTGGTGCATTCAAATTTATTGATTGTTTTCTTTTATACTGCTTTTTCTGTCAAGTATCGTGTTTGTTTTTTTTTTAATTTTTTTTTTTTTAACGTTTATTTATTTTGAGACAGAGAGAGACAGAGCATGAACGGGGGAGGGGCAGAGAGAGAGGGAGACACAGAACCGGAAGCAGGCTCCAGGCTCTGAGCCGTCAGCCCAGAGCCCGACGCGGGGCTCGAACTCTCGGACCGCGAGATTGTGACCTGAGCTGAAGTCGGACGCTTAACCGACTGAGCCACCCAGGCGCCCATGTCAAGTATCGTGTTTAATAAATCTTTGCCGAGCTCAAGGTCAGTAAGATTTTCATCCCTGCTTTCTTCCACAAGCTACACAGTCTGATCTCCGACATGAGGTATACCCTCCCTTTTGAATTAATTCTTGCAAAGGCAATCCTTTCTCCACGGGATTGCCTCAGCAACCTGGCTGAAAACTGAGCGACCTCACGCGTGGACGCTGCTCCGACAGGAGCCTCCGGGTCAGGTCACTGAGTCATTCACTGTTCCTCTGCATCAAAGTGAGTTCACCTCCCTTACATCCTTGCATTTTTACATAGTCTGGAATGAGCTTGTTAATTTGTAAAAAAACAAAAAAAAAAAGCAAAGAAAAAGAAAGAAACTCCCGGGGTTTGATTCACACTGGGTTGAATCTATACAGCAGCTTGGGAACAGCAGGCACCCCAGTCACATGGAATTTTTTCCTGTCCGTGAACCCTGCCTCTGTCCATTAATTACTTCAGCTTCCTACCTTCTCTCGGAGCATCTTAGTTTTCAGAGTGCGAGTCTTAGATGCCTTTTGTAAGATTTACCTACAAATATTTTCTATCTTTTTATTCTTTTTAAAATGGCATTTTGAAACCTCGATTTCCAAATGTTCGTTTCTAGTGTAAGAAATAGAATAATAGGGGCGGCTGGGTGGCTCAGTCGGTTGAGCGTCCGACTTCGGCTCAGGTCATGATCTCATGGTTCATGAGTTCAAGCCCCGCATCGGGCTCTGTGCTGACAGCTCGGAGCCTGGAGCTGCTTCAGATTCTGTGTCTCCTTCTCTCTCTGCTCCTCCCCTGCTCATGCTCTCTCTCTCTCCCTCTATCTCTCTCTCTCTCAAAAATAAATAAACATTAAAAAGAAAGAAAGAAAGAAAGAAAGAAAGAAAGAAAGAAAGAAAGAAAGAAAGAAACACAACGGATTTTGTGTGCTGACCTTCTATCCTACAAACCCGCTGAGCTCCCAGGTTGATTCTAGCAACTCA
This sequence comes from Panthera onca, assembly GCF_046562875.1. NCBI lineage: Eukaryota > Metazoa > Chordata > Mammalia > Carnivora > Felidae > Panthera > Panthera onca. The sequence continues at coordinate 177,358 of NW_027675831.1, forward strand.
CAGATTTTGTAGGGTCTCTAAGAAGATGATTGTGTCTTCCTCAAATAGAGTCAGTTTTATTTTCTCTCTGCTCTGGATGCTTTGCTTTCCTTCCCTGCTTGTACTGGCAAGACCTCGAGCACGTCATCGGACCGGAGGGGTGACGGCAGGCACCCTCCCTCTCTCCTGTCGGCGGAGAGAGTTCTCTGTCCTGCACCAGGAAAGGCCATGTCCGCCCTGGTGGTGTTATAGACGCCTGTCATCAGGTTGTGGGATTTCCCTTTTATTCCGTTTTCTGGGACCTTCTCTCAGGAATGGAGGGTAGGTTTTATAAAATGCGTCTTCTGCACATTTGAAGATGATCACACACTTTCGCTTCTTTTAGTCTGTTTGTTTATATGATGAACTAAAATTCATCAGTTTTCAAATGTCACAACCACCCGGCATGCCGGGAAGAAGCCCCACTTGGTTGCGTATTATCTGTGTCATGCTAAGATTTTGTTAAGAATGTTTGCATTTCTGTTCACGGCCTGTAGTTTTGTTTCTGATAACTCACACCTGTGCCTGGTTACGGGCGCAGAGCAACGCCGGCCTCGGAGGAGCCCCGGGAACTGTTTCCTTCCCTTCAAATTTCTGGAATAGTTCACGTAGAATGAGCGTTATTTCCTTCTTGGGTGTTGGGTAGGATCCGTCATGAAGACGTCCTGTCCTGGACGTCTCTAAGGCCTTAAAGCACAATTTCAATTTCTTGGTCGGTTTGAGGTCATCTGGCTCGCGCGCCTCCTTCGGCAAAGCCGGGGCGTGTGGTCAGTTCGCCTCCGTGGATGAACTGGAAGAAGGGTGCTTGTCACAGTCCCTTCCTCTCCTTCACGCTTCTGCTGCATCTGTGATAACCACCAGGGTCTCTCTCCTGATACCGACAATCCGTGTCTGCTCTCATTGCCTGCATCAATCCGACGCGTAAAAGGTTGATTAAGTTGTTTAATCTGAAAAAAAAACCAGCTCTGGTTTCATTGATTTTCCGTTTCCAATTTCATAGATTTCTGCCCTCACGTCCATTGCTTCCTTTCTTCTGCCGACCTCAGATTTCATCTGTTTTCCTTCTCTGATCTCTTCAAGCGGAGGCTGAGGTCATAGATTTGAGACCTCTCCTCTTTTCTCATGTGACTTAAGCCAGATCCAATGAACTTGTTAAAAACTAATTTACTTCTTAAGTCCCAGTGTGGCTAACGGACGCATTGTATTAGGTTCAGGTGCGCGGTATGGTGACTCAGCAGTCCTGCTCGGTCCTCCTCGGTGCCTGCCAGGAGCACACGCCTGAGTCCCCGCCCCTGTCACCGCCCCGGCCTCCTCCGCCACCGGACACGCGTGCCCTCTGAAGTTCAGAGTCTGATCCTTTGTCTCTTTTTCTCTGCTCCTTTGTTTTGTTTCTTAAACTCCACGTGCGTGCGAGTGAAATCACATGGTGTTTTTGCCTTTCCAACTCCTCCCACCCAGCCCTGTCCCCTCGAGGTCCATCCATGTTACGTCCAATCAATGGTGACACTGTGTTTCCGTTTTCATTCTGTTTGAAATGCTTTCTGGTTTTCCTTCTTTGACGCATGTGTTATACCCGAGTGTTGTTGTTTGCTTTCTATATTGTATCAGTTTCCTGCCGCTGAATGACCGGTTATGCAAATAGAGGCTTCAAACAACACCCCCTTATTTTCACCCGGTCCCGGAGGCCAGGATGTGGCGGGACAGCATGGGTCCTCTCCTGCACGGACACCCGCCTGGCAGAACTCAGGCCCTTGCCGTCGGAGGACTGAAGTCCGGGCCTCCTGGTGGCCACCTGACTACCGTTCGCAGCTCCCAGAGGCCCCTCTCAGGTCCTCCTCATGCCCCTCCACCGACCGAAGTGACAATGAACCTCTTCTCCCTCAAGCTTCAGATCTCGGACTTAGAACTCTCTGACTAGGTTGGGCCCATCCAGACAATCTCCCCGTCTTAAAGTCAACTGAATAGTACCTTAATTACGTATGCAAAAATCCCTTTGTTTAACCGAAAATTCACAGGAGTAACACCAACACCAGAGGGCACAGGTCACAAGTCCACCTTAGAATTCTGCCCACCCCACTCACACCACCCCCCACCCCCCGGGGATTTGGGGGTTTCCCACATACTGCCCTCTTTTACATTTAGAATTCGATTCTACGGTAGCCGCACTTGGTCTGATTTGAATCCTTTTAAGCTCATTTAAGAATTGTTTTACGGCCCGAAGTATGGTTTACCTTGGTAAATGTTTCATGGGTACCTGAAAAGAATGTGAATTCTGCTGTTTTCAGGGTGGAGTGTTTTATGAATGTCAATTATGTCCATTGGGTTGGCAGCGGGGATCGCGTTCACTTCCTTCCTGACTTTCTGCTTACTTGTTGCCGCGATTATTGACAGAGTTGTTGAACTCTCCTACTGTCGTTGTGGGTTTGTCTACTTCTCCTTTCAACGCCATTAACTTTTGCCTTATGTATTTTAAAGCACTGTTATCAGGTGTGTTAACGTGTAGGATTGTTACACCTCTTGATGAATGGACCCACTTACCACTATGAAATGACTTTTTTATGCCTGATAATATTTTTTGCACAAAACGTACTTTGTCTTGTTGGGAAAATAAGTAAAGTTCTGCACCGTAAGATGGCTGATGGGACTAACATAACTCTAGTTCCTAGCTTAGAAACTCCTTCCAGGTTCTTCTTCCTGCCCTGCTTGCCGTGTGAGCCAGATTAGTACCAGCGCGGGACGCAGAAGTAACGCATTATGAGAAATTGTCCCCCTTGCTTGTGCGCAAGACTCAGACATCTGGAGAAGGATCTCCTCTGAGCCCGCCGGTGTAAAATAAAACTCCGATCCACCAAGATCTCCGAGTGCTGCTTGGTTTTTCCGCCAGTGATCCAGCCTGGTTCCGTAAGAGTCTGAAGTTAATATATGCCACTCTCTTCTCTGATGATGAGGGTTACCGTGGTGTATCTATTTCTGTCTATTTACTTTTAACCTATTGGTGTTTTGTGTCTTCATGTTTATTTTTATTTTTATCATATGCCTTTTAAAAATATTTATTTATTTTGGAGAGAGAAGAGAGTGTGAGCGTGACAGGGGCAGAGAGGGCGACAGAGGATCTGAGGCAGGCTCTGTGATAACAGCAGTGAGCCCGATGTAGGGCTCAGATTCATGAACCGTGAGATCATGACCTGAGCTGATGTGGGACGCTCAACCGACTGAGCAGACCTAACCTCATCACAGTGACCCTCCTGTCTCTGGAATGTCATTATGTATGGACACTAGGCTTACAGACAAAATGGAACAAGGGCACCAACGTGACCTGCCATGAGCTGGTGACCCCAATGTCTACCTAGACCCCGCTGAGTGGTCTGGAGGGAAATAACAGAACGCACAGCTCCCAATAGCTGTTTCAATGTATTTTGTGTGTTTTGAGCGAGAACTTGGCTGATAGGGGTGGGGTATGAGTGGGGTATGAGAGAAGGAGTCTGCACGGCCTGAGGGAAGAGAGCCTCCCTTTGCAGAGCTGGGGACATCAGAGGAAGGAGAAGGCTTGGAGGGGACATGCTTGCGGTGCAGCCATGGGTCGGATTCTGGAGTCGAGTTCAGGCAAGAGGTCTGGGCTGAGGGTCAGTGGATATGTGGAGTTGAAGGCCACAGGCATCACTGACCGAGCTCCCTGGGGACGGGGCACACCCAAAGCAGTGACAGGGCAGAGGCTGAGGTCATGAGGCATTTCAAACGGGAGGAAGATGGAGGGTTGGAAAAGGTGGTGATGCGATCGTTATTTCATGGCCGGGAGGACATGCCTCCCGCTCCGTGGAAACCAGTCCCAGGTGTACAGATGATCTAACAGTAAAAGGTGGAACTGTCGAAGGAACGCAGCAAGCAACGGGCAGCGGTGGAGCGGAGATGACAAGACTCTCTGGAGGTGGCGGGTCTGGATTCCAATCCCGACAGGGCCAGGCGTGACCTCTGTGAGCTTGTGAAGGTCACCAGCCCCCGTGCCTCTCATTCGTCATCTGTACGATGTAATAATGGCAGAGTTCCCTCTTGGACCAAATGGCCTGGCCCAGATGACCCGCTAGACGTGAGTTAGCCCTCATCATCTTCGTTAGTGGTCTTTCTTCTGGTTTTTACTTGCGTCGCTTTAGTGCCTCAGAGCCGGGACGGCCTTTCCAAGTGTGACACTGAACCCAGAGGCCAAACACCTGAAAGACTGACGAATTTGGTTACATACACTTTTTTCTTTTATGTTTGGTTAAGTTGAAAATTTTTTAAGGATTTAATTAGGTAAAACCCTAAGTAGGCCAGGTCAAAAGGCCACTGACCAACTCGGAATGAATGGCAATCACAGAAGGGGTTGCGTTTCCCTAATATATGGGGAGCTCCTGTAAATAATCTTCTTAACAAGGACCAGTGGAAACACTGACGACCGAGATAAGCAAGCATTCAGAGGAAAGGAAGTATAATCGGCCTAACTATATGAAGACGTGTTCAAAGCCCCTCATAATAAAAGAAATGTGGATGAGAACAGAGATACCATCAGTTTCTCATCAGATGAGAAAAACAGAACAAAACAAAGCCTTTAACATGCACACAGGTTTGTGAAACAAGAGAATGGGGCAACAAGTCTCGCGTGCTTTGCTGGAGGAAATATAAATCAGACCAACTTCTGGGAAAGGGAATTTGATAAAATGCATTGAGTTTCAAGTGTACGTAACCTTTGACCCACCAGTTCTCATTCCGGGATTTGTCGTGCGGACACCCTCGTGCGTGTGCGGACGGAACGTGTGCGGTGCCGTCACCACAGCCCCGCGCACGCTAGCGGGGGTCCGCCAGACCTAGACGTCCGTCCCGAGAGGGCTGGCTAGGTACATGTGGAATGCTAGGTACAATGGAGCACTGGAGGGCTACGCTAGAAATGAGAATAAGGAGGGTCCCTGTACACACTCCGGGGAATGATCTCGGAGACATTTGTTAAGCCAAAACAAAAACAAAAGAAAAAAACATGGCCCAGAATAATTAGTATGATATACACAGGAAAGAGGAATTCAAATAATGTATTTTAATCTCCCTTTTTTCTACAGGATATCTCAGGATGGACACAAATGAACCTGGGGACCCAGGAGTCTTCTGGGAGGAAGGGGGGTGGGGGATGGAGAGGGAAAACCGTCCATCGAGAGCTTTGACTGCACACCCCTTTTCATTTAGAGCCATGTGAACATATTAGTCAAAAACAATAAATCGAATCCTAAGTTGTTTTGGATGTTTATTTTTGAGAGAGAGAGAGAGACAGAGAGCAAGCGAGGTAGGGCCAGAGAGAGGGAGGGAGACACAGAATCCGAAGCAGGTTCCAGGCTCCGAGCAGTCGGCACAGAGCCTGATGCGGGGCTCCAACTCATCAACCGAGAGATCGTGACCTGAGCCGAAGTTGGACACTCAACCGACTGAGCCACCCAGGCACCCCAACAATAAATTGAATTCTAAACATGTTTCGAGAAAATCCATTAAGAGAAAAAAGAAGAAAAACCGTATGTTCATCTTATAAGCTGTGGAAATTTTCCTCATGAAATTCAACGTCTATTCATTATTTTTTTTATAAAAAGTATCATAACCAATTAGAAACCAAAGGGAAGTTCTTTAGCTTGATAAGTTAGCTACCAGAAATCTATGGCAAATACTATATTGGATGGTAAAATATTAAAAGCATCCGTCCCGGATCAAGAATATAACAAGAATGCCTACTGTCACCATTTTTTCTTAGACATTGGCAGGAAGCCTCGCCAGTCTACAGACCAACCAGATCGATAGGGGAGGGAGAAAAAGGACCCGGATATGAAAGGAAGAAAGTTCTTAGCATTCTCAGGCGATGTCACTGCGAAAACCTAGAGAATCTCCAGAAAAAACTTGATAGGAGAATGTAGCAAGGCTCCTGGATAAAAGATTAATATACAACAACCACGAAAATGAAATGCCTTTCTCCAAACTAGGAGCAACAGACAATACGCTTCAGAATTACATGTATCAATTACAACAGTAACAAAAAAGGTAACTAACAAACATGTTTATGACCTTTGTGGAGACAGAGAATTACAAACAACGTGTCAAAGGATTAAAAGGAAACTAAATTAATGGAGAGACAGACAGACAGGACAGAGTTTCCCAGGGGACTAGACAAGCTGATTCTAAAATTAATATAAAAGAGCAGTGTTGTCAAGAATGTCCTTGTATTTAGTAACTGGAAAGAGAGGAAGAGAGACACAGAGAGACAGAGACGGAGAGAGAACAGGCTTCCGTCCCATCACTAGCAAGCATCACTCTGAAACAGTTGCTGTTAAGACGCAAGGGCCCTGGCAAAGGTAGGGGCCGTGTAACAGTGTAGTGCGTTTTACTTGTACTCAAAGCAGGTGTCTTTGTCCTTGCTCATTCCATTCCTGTTGTCCCCCCCCCCCCCCCGCCCCCGCCCTGCCCCAGAATGGAAGCTCCCTGGCTTTGCTCGCTGCTGATTCCGGGGGCCTCTGACCGGTCGGCCAAAAGATGCTCCCGTCACCCCGAATGAGGCATCGTCCTGAACTCCCCCTCAGACGTGGCCTTACATGAATGCAGTTTTCAACGTTAAGCCATTTTACGCTCCTGGAACAAACCCACATTGGTTTGGGAGGGTTTGTTACACGCTTCCGGACATGACCTGCTGACATTTCGTTTAGGATTTTTGCATTTAAAATAAGATCACCTTGGACCTCTTCTTTCTTGACTGTTCTTGTCTGCTTCTGGTAGTGAAGTCATACCAGCCTCGTAAAAGGGATGGTAAAACCCACTTATGTTTATATTCAGCAGAGCACCTGTGTGAGATCGGAACTCCTGTGCTTTGATTTTCTTTCCTCCTTGTGGATGTTCGACCTCTGATTTCGTGTCTTCCAAGGGGCAGATACCTTTGGGTTTTATTGTTCTTGAGTCGGTTCAATGTTATCTTTTTCTGTGAGCTCGTTTATCCCAAAAACAATTCAAATTGCTTTGTATAAAGCTGTTTATAGCATTCTCTCGTTATTGTGCAAAGTTTCGGATGCATCTGCGTTTGTCTCCTTTTCGCCGTTGGTGTTGTGGGTGGTTTCCCCCCACACCCCCTTGGGTCTTGGGAGCACTTGTGATACGTCTTTGTTTTCAATGTCATCAATTCCTACTGCATTTTAAAAACGCGTTTCCCTCAAATTCTGGAGGGCGGTTATTTGCCCTGTCTTCTCCTTCATACGCAAGGTGACCGCCCCGCTGACCTCAGCCCGGCTTCCTTTCCAGCGGAGAGCTTCCGGTTTTCCCAAGCACGGCGTCAGCCGCATTCCCGAGACTCTGCTCCACAGTATTTCCTGTTTTCATCATCGCCTTGTGCCAAGCTCTATCTGACCCCCATTATGAGTTATTCTTTGCCCTCCGGCTAGTTTAGAACGTCTTTTTTTTTTTTTTTTCAGGCTCAGGATGCATTTTACAGGTTCTTGTTATTTTGTTTTCCTAACTCTCTTGTATGATCAGAGATGGGGGGTCAGTATGGGACACATTCACAAAAGTACACGAGACTAAGGCGGTGGGCTTAGGTCATCGGTTAGCGCAAATGTGAGCCTGAGGAGAACGGTGACTCTGTCGGGGACAGAGAACTGCATGGGTCCTGCTAGATGGGGCTTGTTACCGTACGGTTAAATCCTCTGTGCATGCTGCGTTCCAGAAATTGCAGGCAGCTTGTGTCAGACTAGCCCTCTGCAGACAAAATATACACATTCTTGACTCCTTAAAAGGACTTGGCAGAAGCTTGATGAGCTCCGACGTGAGGGCGAGCCCCGGGGGCTCTGGTCCCAAGGGTCTCCGGCCCGCGCAGCAGGGCGGCCCCGGCACGAGCAGCAGTCTCAACCTTGGTGAACTCGGAGGTCAGAGGGCAGGGCCTGGGGTGACAGAGGACACCCCAGGTAAGAGGGAGCCACAGAGAGGGGACCCTCCATTTGCACGTAACACCCTCCAAATCCAGGGCCCCCGACCCCTGAACCAAGCACGTGCAGGGGGAGATCCAGGGGCCCGGCTGAAAGCGGCAGCGGGGGCACTGAAAGAGCTCAGAGTTTCAGAGTGCTCGGCAAGGCGACAGCAGCAAAGCGGGGAACCTGGTACACACCTAGGGCGTCCGTCCAAACCCCAGGAGGGCCACGGCCTCGGAGTGCACCATGCCCCAACAGTAAGCCTGGGGACAAGACGGCTGTTCTCACCAGGGGCGAGACGAGGTCTTTGCAAGCTCTGCGTGCCTGGGGAGGAGGTAAGCGGTCTGCAGCGACAAAAAAACGCTGGAACACTAGAGCGGCTCTGCGCTCGGCCAGTCTGACAGATTGGCAGAAGCGGAGAAGTCCCTAAAAACTCACAGACTACTTGTATTCAACTGAGACAAAACAGGTCATCTGAATGGCCCTCAACGGCCTAGAGAAACTGAACGTGCCATTTAGAGGCTCCTGAGAGGGGCGCCTGGTGGCTCAGTCTGTTGAGCGTCCGACTCAGGCTCAGGTCATGATCTCACTGCTCATGAGTCCGAGCCCCGAGTCAGGCTCTGTGCTGACAGCTCAGAGCCTGGAGCCTGCTTCGGCCTCTGTGTCTCTGGCTCTCTCTGCCCCTGCCCCTCTTGCACTCTGTGTCTCTCAAAAATAAATAAACATTAAAAACAATTTTTTTTAACTTTCAAAAGATTTAAGTCTCATGGAATAGTTTACCTGAACCCAATGGCAATTAGAAAAAAATTTCTTTAAAGATATCTAGAGGGGCGCCTGGGTGGCTCAGTCGGTTGAGCGTCCGACTTCGGCTCAGGTCACGATCTCCCTGTCCGTGAGTTCGAGCCCCGCGGCGGGCTCTGTGCTGACAGCTTGGAGCCTGGATCCTGCTTCCGATTCTGTGTCTCCCTCTCTCTGTCCCTTCCCCGCTCATGCTCTGTCTCTGTCTCTCAAAAATGAATAAACGTTTTTAAAAAAAGTTAAAAAAAAATAAAGATACCTAGAAAAGTCCCGAAATATTTGATATTCTCCTCCCCACCCTCCCCCCAAAAAAAGGAATTCCAAGGGAAATTCGAGCATTTGAGCCAAATAAAAATGAAAAGAAAAACACACCATCGTGGGACACAGTTATTGCTGAGAAGGAAGTGAATAGTTTAACATGGTCATCTTAGTAAAGAACAGAGGTTTAAAATGAGTGATCTAAATTTCCATCCAGCCAACGTTAGTAGAACGAGTAAAACTGAGAGCAGGTGTCCAGAACCACGTGGGTAATGTCTCCCTCCGGGTGCAAGGCGGTGGGTTTGCAAGGGGCCCTTATACAATATGGGGGTTCCCTAAACTGGGGGTGCACCATGGGGGGGGGGCGCAGACCCACCGCACTTTTGAGACTGTGTCAGCCAGAGAGGAGGGCAAAATTCGACAAAAATAAACACTCACAGAAGCGGGGGGGATGGGGCCACTTTGGGGTTCCCTTTCCTGTACCCCGAGCGCTGGGAGGACACGGGTGTGGCGTGTGGGGCACTCACAGGACCATACATCGAGGCGGGAAGTTTGCCGTACGTCCGATTAAATGTGCATTAGAGGTAAGACAGGCATTATTCACTGTGTTTATTGTTAATCTCTGTGTCGCCTTCACCCCCAGTCTTTCTCCCCCTGTACCTGCTACCAGCTAATATTTAGTTTCTACTGCTTTTTATCCCTAAAATTTACTCACTTTATTGTTTTCGGTTAATTTTTGCTTGGTTTTACCTGAGCGTTTGCTCCCCAGGTCGACATTGCTAAGCACAAAGTCGGCAGACAGTCCCGTGCTGGGCCCTTTCCAGGCGCGAAGTTTCTCGAGCCTTCTGTTTCTGCCAAGAGACCTGCTTCCTGTGGAGCAGTCTCCCGGTCAGACACCCGACACCCCCTACGTTTTGAGCAAAGAGCTCTCTTGCCTTCCCTTATCATGACCCCTTAGGACGGGTTCCTAAACCGTAGCGCCCCCCGCCCCCCTGGTTTCTCAGGGCTGCACGAACGGGGCCACACTGCACGCACACCCTTTTCCTACCTTCCTCAGCCGCGCAAATGGTCCACGTTCTTCAGGGCGAGCGCACCCTCCTGGAAATTAGCCATCGTGTGTCCACGTGGCTTCGTCGTCCCTCTCGGGCGGGCATTTGCTCCACGGCGAATCTGGGGCCGCGGTGACCGTTCGCGGAGGCGTGTGTCGTGACATTTACGTGCTTTCACCTTTCCCGGGTAATGCCCAGTGGCCCGGGTAAAGGGCCGCACCCGTTCCCCTTTTGGTGGCAGACCTCCTGATCGCCGGCATCGTCCGCAGAGCTTGGCTCTGTCGGGCACTTAACCGTTAGCCCATCTGGATGCTGCAATGGTAATCGGTGTGATTTTTTTACCCAGCCGTGTTGAGATACCATCTGCACGCGACGCACAATTCGAGGCTTTTGGTACATCCACGGGGCTGTGCAGCCGCGAACATCTCTGGACCCCCGTAGAGACCCCGTTCCTCTTAGCTGCCCTCCCCGGTATCCCCGCAGCCCCTGCAACCGCTCAGCTCCTTTCAGAGTCTACGTACTGGCCTATCCTGGGCGCTTCGTACAACAGGGAGCGGAATCCTACCACGCGAGGTCTTCTGCGGCCGGCTTCTCTCACGGAGCACGTGTTCAAGGTTCCTCCACATTGTGGGGCGCGTCAGGGCTTTGTCTCCTTTGGCGGCCACATGACAGGCCGTCACAGGGATCCCAGACATCTCGTTTCCCTTCCACCAGTTGGCGGGCACGCGGTTGTCTCCTCTCCGTGGTTTTGAACGTTCGCGTGCACGTTTTTGCGTGGAGGTACGTTTTCATTTCAGTTGGGCGGATACCCGGGACTGGAATGGCCAGGTCACACGGTAACTCGACGTTTGGCTTTTTGCAGAACCGCGAGACCGTTTCCCAGGGCGCCGCGGTGCCCGCACACTCTCGCCAGCACTGTTCGCTACTGCCTTCCTTCCGGAACGTACCATCCCGGCAGGTGCGATGGGTTTCTGTTGACCGTCTTTCCACGTGCTTGTTGGCCACGTGTGTGTCTTCTGTGGAGAAAAGTCTACCGATCGGTGCTGGTTTAATCTGCGCTCCCTGATTACACGTCAGGGAGATGATCTGCTTTGAGCATTTACCGCCATTTCCATCTCACGATTGCAGAATGGCTGTTTGAATAGTTTGCCCACTTTCTATTGTTACCTGTTCTGTTCTTTTTAATTTTTTTAAAATGTTTTTTATTTATTTTTGAGACAGAGAGAGAGACAGAGCAGGGGAGGGGCAGAGAGAGAGGGAGACACAGAATCCGAAGCAGGCTCCAGGCTCTGAGCCGTCAGCACAGAGCCCGACGCGGGGCTCGAACTCACAAACCGAGAGATCATGACCTGAGCTGAAGTCGGATGCTCAGCTGACTGAGCCACCCAGGCGCCCCGATTGTTACCTGTTCCATCCTTTTACCGACCTGCAGGACTTGGCCGTTTATTCTGTACACTTAAAGCTTTGCTTTTTACGCACGTTCCAAACACATCCTCCAATTTGTGACTTTTCCTTGAACCTTTTTTACGGTGTCTTTTGATGAACGGAACTTAGTTAACTAGACCTAAATGTGGTAAAATACATCGATTCTATTTTCCGTTCAACTATGGTTTAAGAAATCTTTTCCTGCCTTAGCTCATGAGGAGACTTAGGTGTCCTGTAGTCTCTTTTAAATGTGTTGGGACATTGATCCAAAGCTGGGACACGTCCTACGGCCCCTGTCCCCACGAGTCACGCGGTCACACTCCACGCCCTCGCCTGGGTGCGGTCCAGTCAGCGGGCTGGGGCAAAGATGAGGGATTCTGCAGAGGGAGTTAAAGCCCCTGACCAGTGCCTTTGAGGTAATCAGGGAGGTCTTCCTGCTGGACTTGAGCCCATCGGGGGAGCCCCTGAACACAGGGTCCAGAGGCGGGGGGCCTCTCTGGGGGAGTCTCTCTCTCTCTCTCTCTGCCGCGTGCTCACTTGCAGGACGCAGGTCTGCCCTGAGTTCTACAGCATGGCCAGGAGCTCCACCCACAGCCACACGGGGTCCTCGCCCAGTGGGGCCTTCAGATGAGAACGCAGCCCCGGCCGGCCGCCCGCCTGCGGAGAAGCCAGCGAGGTGTGCACAGACTGCCCACCCACACAGGCCATGGGAGGGTGCTGTCTCCAGTCACCGGGTCTGTGATAAAGCCTCACACCGCACAGGAAGTGCCAGTAAAGCCAAGGTCGAGGAACCCCGATCTCCGGCATGTTTGCTCTATAAAGAGCCAGAGAGTAAATATTTTGGGATCCGCAGGCCGCGGCCGCCCAGTGCCAGCACTGTAATCATTTCCCCTGCCTGCGTAGTGAATACCAGCCCCATTCAGACGGACGGACGTCTGGGTGGTTCTGCAGGGGTCTCTGCTTCGGGGCCTCACGTGCTGGAAACAAGGTGGGCCGCTCCCTGCAGAATCCGGTGAGAACCCCCGCTGGGCCCCGCCGGGCTGTCGGTGGCATTCAGCCCCTTGTAGGTGCAGGACCGAGGGTGCCGCCTGCCGGCTGGCTGTGAGTGAGGGCCTCACTCGGCCCCGGAGAAGCCCCCCCACCCATGTGAAGTCCCTCACCGTGAACTGCTCTGACGTCCTCTTCTGACATCAGCCGCTCTGGAAGACCTTGTGCGATTAGGTTGAGCCCACCCGGGGAATCTATTTTAAAGTCAAACCGACGGGTGGCCTGAATTCGGTCTACAAAATCCTCTTGCTGAGAAACAGAACACAGACACAGGAGCGATATCGTTGGGTCTTTACGCGCCGTCCTGGGAATTAGGGCAGGAAATCTGGGCAGTGGGGCGGCAGGGGGTGGGGGGAGATCTGAGAACCCAGCCCACCGCTGCCACTGTACCACGAAAGAAGCCACAGATGGTGTGGGAAGAAATGCAGGGGGCCGTGTTCTAATAAAACTTTAGTTGCAAAAACAGTGGTGAGCAGGATTTGGCCCGTGGCTGCTGTGGTTTGCTGACCCCCATTCCAGGAAGTGTCACCGGCAGCTGCAAAAACCATGACGACTGAAGATGGGGAGCCTGACGGCAGGTGGCTCTAGCTGGCCGTGCCCCAGCCGCTGCCCGCCGGCCAGTCTCTTGGAGGGGACCCATCAGCGCTCAGGTGCCTTCACATCTGAAGCAGTCTTGCCGACAAACTTGACCTCAAACCAATCAGGTCCAACGAGGGATAGAGTGTAGAAGACAGGATACGGCATGATCCATAAAATCCGGAATGTGGGAAACTTGTTCTTGCAACTAATTCCAGGGGGGTGCTTCCTGATGAACGGGGAGCTTCGGGGATGTAGCCCGCAGGGCCGTGTGAGTTCTGTGGGGGTCTGGATGCAAAGAAACCACCCCAAACCCATCCGTGAGGCGGTCGGGAAAATGTGACGATATACGAGCATTGCCTGTGCACTTTCCGGACGGGGTGATGGTAGGAGGGCAACGGAGAGTGACCTGTCTGCGGGGGTGCGTGTCCGGGGCTTGCCCGAGAGTCGTCTGGACAGTGAGTAGAGGGGCATGGCTGGGACCAGACTGGCCACTTGGTGATGGCGGCTGGATGTGGGTGAGAATCCTAGCGTTCTCCGTGCTGTGGTCCGTGTGCGAGATCCCCCCAGCACAGGGATAGCGAATACCCACGTTCCGACTGCAGCATTAGGTTCCCAACGGGCCGGCGGCGGGGGACTGGTGGAGGCTCTGGGAGTATGTGGGGAGTCTGGCCCATCCGTTAGAGGACCCAGGGAAACAGGGCCTCGCGAAGGGGGCCGCACCTGGACAGGACGGCCGCGAGCTCCCTCGGACCACCAAGTGTTTGTGAGTGGGAGCCAGTGTGTGCCTCAGGGGCCCTTCTCTCCACATGGCCCCAGAGGACGCTGCTCCCATCCCCAGGGATGCCCACGGGGTCCTGGAGCTCACCGCAGACACCCTGGACACGGGGCCCCAGAGCAAGAGGTGGGAGCGGGTCCCAAAACGGCAACAGCAGACCCACCAGCGGGGGCGTGTCCGTGACCATCACTGGGGGCCCGTGTGGTTGGCCCCCCAGGCTCCCGGGGCAGGCGCTGCTCCGTCCGGCGCTGGGGGCAGAAGCAGGCTCAGCCCCGGGGCTCTGGCCTCCGGCGTCCTCTGCTCTTCCAGGGACTGGCCTGGACCCTTGTGGGGTCTTGTCACATCCCACCAGGGTCACCAGATGTGCAGGTTACAGCCTGGCCTGTGGGTGGAGCTGCTGTGGCCCCTGGGCACCAGGTTCCATGGCCCCATCCCCGAGTGTCCCCCAGGCTTCATACTTCTTCTGCTTTGTCTCTCGCCGGGCGGCCCAGAGTCTCTGGCTGGTCAGTGGTGCTCCCGGGTCACCTGCCTGGCCCTCGGGTCCACACCCCATTCTGCCCTGCAGCCGGGCTGGCCTGAGGGGGCCCCGGTGTCCGGTCCCCTCAGCACACAAGGTCCTGCCACCCAGTAAGGCCGTGGGGGAGCGGGGGCTTCAGGGACCCCCACTCCCTGTGGCCAAAGTCTCCCGGGAGAACTGCTGGGCCGTGGACCACGGAGCTCCCGGACCGGCACCCACACGCCACCCCCGAGCTGGCCTCGGGCATGTCCATCCTGGCTGGTCCTCCGAGCCTCATGTCTCCGAGACTTCTCTGACCTCAGGAGTCGGGCCGCAGGGAGTCAGACACGGGGTTGAGGGCGGAGGGGGGCCAGAGTGGGGAAGCAAGTGGAGGGGGCCGCAGCAGGTGGGGTCTGAGGTCAGCCCCTCGAGGCCAGTGCCCGTTCTCTGAGGTCCCCGTCCTGGGACGCACGGCCTCCGCAGGAACCGGCCCCCGGTGGGGAAGGGGCTGTGCGGGTGGAACCCCGCCCCCGCCCCCAGCACCACCCCCACAGCAGACGCAGCCCTCCTGGGTGCGCACGGGTGCCCTGAGCCCCTGATCTGCCATCGTGTGGGCCTGGTCCGGTGCCCCTGAGCCCCAGCTCTGGGAGTTGACAAGCTGCACTGGGGGGTGGGCCTGCTTGGGCCTGGGGAGTCCCTTTCCCCAAGGTCAGGGTGAGGGCCGGCGTGGCGGTCTCTTGCTCCTGGCTGGGTCCAGTTCAGGGGAGGGCAGAGAGGACAGAGAGGCCCGAGGGGCTGCTAGAGGCCGGGGGTGGGGCCGGGAGGCCAGCTTAGGAGCTAGAAGCGCCCCCCACCCCGGACCAGCGAAGGCTCCGGGCCTGTAGATGTGGCTCGGACATGTGGAGTTGGCCGCTGGCCACGTGAGACCCCACGTGCTGTGGAGGCAGCCCGGCCCGTGCCCGATCGCACCCCGGCGGGAGAGCCGTCTGCTCCCGGGCCAGGGCAGCACCTGCGGAGGTCCGTGTGTGACTGTCCAGCGGGCAGGAGCTGGTGGGCTTTGTGGGACCGGGACTCCATCCCCCCACCCCCAGAGCAGGCTCATGTGCCGGGACAGCGCGAGGGCAGGGAGACGAGCCTTCTGTGGGGATGCCGCGGCGCTGGCATGGCCCTCCCCAGGCGGCCCGCCCCTGCCCTGTCCCCTCTGGCCACCTCACCGGTGTCCTCGGCCATCTCCGGGCCCCACCTGCCCCCACCCCACCCCGCACCCCCCCCCAGGAGCCGCTCCTCTGTCTGTGAGCTGATGGCCTGGCCTGGCCTGCCCCAGGGCCTGGGTGCCGGGCGAGGTCCCTGTGTCTCCCTGTTTCCTTGCTCTTTCTCTGCCAACCACACAGCGACTCTATCCGTGGCCTTTGACGCCTCCATATCCAGGACTTCAGGTGGCCCTCTGGCTGGGGCGGGAAGGGGGGGTGCTGGGCAGAAGGCCTGAGGTCAGGAAATCAAACCCCATTGCGAGATGACCCAGGTTTCCCGTGTCCTGCCTCGAGCTCGTCTGGGGGCAGGAGGGGTCGCAGGGTGAAGGCCGGTTGGGCAGGCCTCTGGTCAGACCGGACCCCAGGACGGGGCTGCGATCCAGGAAGAGGGTCCCCGAACGGCGATTCCGTGGGGAGGGGCCCCAGGACGGGCCTCTGGGAGGGTCAGGCAGCGGCCTGTGCTGCAGGGGCCAGCGAGAGGCGTGTGCACGGAAGGGGGCGCCCAAACGCCTGCCAGGGCGGCTGGGCCCGGGCCGGGCGGCAGGCGGAGCCAGGCTGGGCGGGCAGGGAGGGTCGGGCGGGAGCCGGAGGTCAGGCCGCCTCCAGGAGCGGCCAGCGGACAGCAGGGGGAGCTTGGAACCTGACTGATCCGGCCCTGCCCCGGCCACCCCGCCACCTCGGCCCTGGCCCGACCTCCCAGGCAGGGCACGCTGAGGGGGCCTGCGTTATCCAGGGGCCCCCCGGCCGCCCTGGGGGTGACAGCTGGGAGGCTGGCAAAGGCCCAGGAGAGGGTACCTGCGGGGAGGGTCCCGGGCCGGCCAGCACTTCTGGTGGCCACCTGCAGACCGCCAGCTGCATGCCGCCAGGGAGGCCAGGGAGCCCCGGACACGCCTCACGGGCGCCCCAACCTGAGCGTCGGCCGGGGCTGCGCAGGGACCACGGCGGGGGTGGGGACCTGTGGGCGGCCCCGCCCGCTCCTGAGTCTGTTATGAGGCATCACAACCCTCGCCCGGGGTCTGCACCTGGTGGACTTTCTGCGGGTGTGTGGTCGCTACAGGCTCCGCGTGCCCACACGTTGTCCCCACCCGACACGTGTCCGGACCCCGAGAGGTGGCCAGGACCTGGCCACACACCCTCCCGGGGCCCCCCACCCTCGCTCGGGGCAGCAGGGCCCGAGGTCCCCCTGCCACCTCCCACGCCTGTTTGAGAGTGGTCTCCTGTGCATCTTGCCAGAAACCTGGGTCGGCCTGCCACACACCTGGGGGAGGCTAGGGGGCCGCAGTGGCGTGGGAGCAGGGCCGGTGGTCAAGCCTCGCGCGCTCCAAGGCAGCTTGGGAAGGGGCAGGCCCAGGGTCCAGGCGATTCCAGGGCCCCAGAGACTGAACGAGGCAGGCGAGGACAGCAAGGCGGGGACACTCCAACCTGGGTGGGGGGAGCACTGGGCCTGTGGGGTGCTGAGAGAGGGGACCCCACTGGGCAGGCCCACCCAGAGATACCCCGGAGAATACAAGCCAGCCTCCCTCCCACCCCGGGAACCCAGACCAGAACGTCTGGACAGACCCCCTCGCACCCCTCGCTGACACCCAGGGAGCCTGCGTGCCCCGGAACAGGCTTCCCGCACGCGGGAACCCTTGGGGGCACGTCTGGGTCCTGGCTCACCGGGGAACCCCTGGGAAGCTGGGACAGCTTTGTGACCCCCAGGAACCCCCTGGGCAAGACGGGTCACATGCACAACCCCCTCATACTCCTGACACAGGCAGGGAGACAATGGGGGGCAGAGCGAGGCCAGCCCCAAAAGGGGCCGATGGGGAGGGGGTGTGAGCAAAGGGCCCATCTTCCCGTGGGCCCCACGGCACCCAGGGGACAGGGGTCTGCGGCCCCCGGAGACGGTGTCCCCCGAGCAGCCTCCGCCCCTCCCCCTGGCCTGCGACCCCGGACGCTGCCCCAGGCCGAGGCGAACAAGTCCCTGCAGACGGGCTGCCCCCCGCCCCCTTCCCGGCGGGAAACGGCAGACGCGGTGGAGGGGTCTAGAACGTGTGCCCAGCCACTCCTGCTGGCAGCCTGTCCAGGACATGCGCCGTGTACGGAAGGCTTTGATCGCGTGCTCCCCAACCGCGGGGTCCCCCCTCTCCCCTCCGCACGGTCACTCCCCACCCCTGCCCCCGCTCGCCGCCCGGCCAGCGATGCCAGGGTTTGCATTGGCGTCCGGCCAAAGCCCGGAATGTGCCTGCTGGCTGCGGGACAGCTGTTCCTGGAACAGAGGCGACAAAGCACAGACTGTCTTTGAGACGTGGGCGGACGGGGTGCAGTCTGCCCAGAGCCACGCATGAATAGAGCACACAGGCTCTGGGACAAGATGAATGGGCTCACACAGGCCGGACACCCGTGAATGGGCCCCAGGCGTCCAAAGACGCGGTGGAACTTGGAACCGGCTGGCAGGGCCTCTGGGAGGTGTGGGGTGCCGCCGCTGAGAGCACACGCTGCTAACAGCCCTGGCGAAAGGGGACCAGAGCAAGAGCGCGTGGGGTGCGGGCCCTCGGGAGGGGGGTGCGAACCTGCAGTCAGCACACCCCGGTGAGCAAGCCCGCGTTCACCGTCAGGGCGTCTCCAGGCTCCTGGATGTGTCTGTGCACCGTCACGGGGTGCAGGTCCCAGACCCTCCGTGATGCGGGGTCACATCCCTCAGACGTTCCGGGCAGTGTGGGGGCTTCGGACCCCCAAGGGCGGGGCACTGAGCCCCCCGGCGTTTAGATGGCAGGGAGCAGCCCGTGTGGACCGAGCACCAGCCCAGCACAGAGACGCCGGGACAGGCCTGGACGGGCTCCCCCGGGCCAGACGCCCCTGACCGGGCACCAGACGTCCAGAGACACCTCGGGCCTGCGTGAGCGGCGGGCGCTGGGGGCTAGGCCGCCCGAGATCCTGACGACTTCAGTCGTGCCGTGCGGGAGCCGGCTCGCCGATGCCCAGGGCTGGGGGTGGGCGGCCCAGGGGCCCTGGAAACTGAGGGCACAGTACTTTCAGGTCACTGGCAGGTCACTGAGATGTTTGGGGGACTGGGGCACGGGCTGTGCGGACACTCAGAGACTCAGAGCCGCGGGTCCCCGGGGCCCAAGCCTTCATGTGAACGGTGTGGCCACGCTAGGAAGAAGGGGGAATAGAGGGCCGGACCCTAATTCAGAGGAGGGTGGTGGAATCCGGAGATTCGGGGTGGTAGGACCCCGGCCCCCATCCGTTCAGGTGAACGAGGGAGGATCTCTCAGCCCTCAGGTGAGCTGACGGCAGACCAGGCCAGTCGCCCAGAGCCACGCAGAAGCGGGGCGGGGAGGCGCCAGCTGCGGGGACCCAGACGGGGCCGTCAGACTCGCAGGCAGGAGCAGGAGGCCGCCACCTCCCGGGACCCGGCTCTCGAGAGCAGGTGCTACGGGCCTGGGGCCCGAGGCGCCCAGGTGAGGCACGAGGGGGGCTCCGGGTCCTTAGTTTTCCGGGCTGAGGGGTGTACAGAGAGGGCTACAGAGAGGCCCAGAGGGCGGGCTGGCATAGGAGTCACCCCGAGGCCCCAGGGAACGGGGTACGGTCCGCGGAGCCTCCAGAGCAGAATCCACGAGTTTTCCGTGACCGGCCACCAGGCTGTGGACGTGGGGTGGGCGCTTGGGCTCTCGGGCAGAGGAGGGTACGGGAGCCCAGGCGCTCCGACCGACAGGGTTCCGGACCGACTCAGGCTCATGGGGTACAGGACTCATACACTGCAGTGAACGGGGCTCAGAACCCAGACGCTCAGAACGATGGGGTTCAGCCTCCACACGCTCTGCCATGGGGTTCGAGACCCCAGGCGTGACCCCATCATTCTGAGCTCGCGGGAGGCCTAGGACGGGTGTCCCAGACACCTGGGCGGGCCCAGCACACGGATGAATGGCGCACACGGCCACAGACGAGGGTGATACGCGCGGGTAGGGGTGGACCGAGCACGGGGCGTCCGAGCCACAGGAACGAGGCCACCGGGGGGGCCTGGCCCAGCACTCAGGCCTACGGGAGACATGTCAGTGCGGGACTCAGGTGCCCACGGGGCCAACCGGTGAGCAGGAGAAGGGGGCCCACCGGACCTTGGCCGCCACGGTCGCAGGAGGGGCCCCCAGGGCCCGGGTCACGGAGAATCCCGGTTTTCGGACCTGGGAGCTGGATTACAAGCTGCGCTCGCAGTCAGCCGCGGAAGCGGGTGTCCCCTGAGCGTCGAGGTGAACGGGGAATATGCACCCAGACCGTCCACAGAGTGGGAATCACACCCCCAGAAATCCGGGCAGCCCACAGACTCCCAGAGGAAGGGGGCAGAGGCGGCGTGGGTCACAGGGCTGGGGCAAGGTGAGCGCGCGGGGCCCGCGGGAACGGGGGGCGGCGGCCGGGGTCAGCGCGGGCAGGGTGCACGCGTGCTGTCCTGGCACGTCTCACGCTTCTGTGCCAGCAGCTCCCGGCCACCCCGAGCCAGCGTTCGCCCTGAGTTCCAACCTCAAACATTCCCCAGGCAACCTCAAAGGAAGCACCCCCGTCCAGGAGCCCCGCCAGGGTCTCCGTGCGGCTGTCGGCTGCCAAGCCGCCGTCTCGGGGGCCGCAGGGCTGGCCGGGGGCTGCCAGCTCTGTTTGGTTTTCCCCTTCCTGCCCTGGACGCTCAGACGCCCGTCTCGCCGTGGAGGCGCCCGTGTCCTGGGACAGGCACAAAGGCCCTACAGTGGGGCTGGGGGGGAGCCGCGCACGGGGCACATGTGCTCACGCCACACCAGGGCCCCGCGGCACGTGCGGCCGGCCTTGCTTCTTCCCCCCAGAGCACGGGCGCCTGCCTGCCCCCCAACGGCCTGCTCCCGTGGCCCCGAGGCGTCAGCCGCTTCTCCCAAATCCCCATCGCCGGGTAGGACCAGGAGAAACCGCCGAGCCCCTGGACGGGGAGGGGGGGGGGGGGACGCGTTCCCAGAGCCGCGCGTGACCGGCAGGTCCACGCACGCACACGCAAGCCCGCCCCCCACCTGCAACGTCTCCCGAGCGACCTCGGAGCCGGGGGCCGAGCCTCCCGGAAGTCCGGCCTGACCAGTCCTGCCGGCGGCCCCCGTGCCACCGGCTCTCCTGTTAAGCATTAACCAGCTCTACGTCTGGCCGCGGGCAGGAGTGGGTTCAGAGAGTCACCCTGGCCTGGAAGGGTCACTCAGGGCCGGGCCCGGGGAGGGACCTGAGCTGGCCAGAGCAGAGAGGGCGCTGAGGTCACAGGCCCCGCTGGCCCTGTCAAAGCAGGAGCTGGGGGTGGCGGCGGGGGTGGGGGGCTGGTCCAACAGAAACCCAGAGCTCTGGGGACAGGCCAGCCTCGCCAGGGGCACAGGCATGGATGGAGTGACGTCCAGAAGCCCAGGCGTCAGCAGGGCAAGGCAGACCCAGATAGTCGCCTGGTGACGGCTTGCCCACGTGACAGTGCGTCCGGGCCAGCCCTGCCCAGCACGAGCCGCGCGGTTCTGGCCGGGCTGTGGCCTTGTGCCTTTTCGGGCAGCACCAGAAAGCTGCACTCCTCCAGACCCAGACGTCCCTGGGGCTCAGGACACCCTCCTCGGGGTGCAGAACCTTCTCAGACCGGGTCCGGCCGTCCCTCCCTCCCGCTTCCCGGTGTTCAGCCCAGGTGGGCGGTCAACCCCTTATTGCCAGGCCTCCGGAGGACCAGAAATGCCCCCGTGTCCCCTGGAGGGACCCCTGGAGGTGGCCCGGAGCCTGGACGCCTGGTACCTGGGTCTCAGGGGGGACCCTCCTCCCAAGGGAGTTCCCTGATTCCTGAGGGCCAGCAGTTCCGGCCTTGAGGTGGGGCTCCCCGAAGCCCTGCCTCTCACATCCCTCCCCCACCCAGCAGACTCTCTCATTCACTGGAGGCCCGGCCACGGCTCCTTGCGTGTGCTAGGTAGAGAGGAGGCCTGGAGGCCAGGCCGGCCGCAGGAAGTTCAGGCAGCAGGTGAGAATTTTCTACACCGGGGCGGGGGAGGGAGTGGTGACTGTCACCCCGACAACATCTGGGGGAGCCCTGCTCTTCCCGAGGGGGAGACTTGCTCCCTCCCACAGTACAAACAATGCCAGCTGGGCTGTTGATGGGGGGCAGCGGTTGGCTTGACTTCCGTGGGTGCCCAGCCCCAGGCTGACGTGGATCCCTCCACCTGGCGGAGTCGGGGCTCCCGAGTGGGAGAGGCAGGGTGGACCCAGCACAAACGGCCTGGCAGGTCAGGTGGTCGGAGGGTGGGGAGTCACGGGGAGGGCTTCCTGGAGGAGGTGGGGCTCACACAGGCCTTGAAGGGTGAGTAGGGTGGGGTGGCATGGAAGGAACATCGAGTGTCAGTACAGAGCAGTGGGAACCAAGCTGGGTCCGTGCACACAGGTGGCCACGAGGCCGTCCTGCTCCACAAGGAGCCTTGAGGCCGGATCTGCACAGCGGTGGGAGGGTGTGTCCCACAGCGGGTGGCCGGGACAGGGACTCCACTTAGGAAGGATGCCCAGCCCCCTTCCTGGGGAAAAAGAGCCTTAGCACTAGAGAGGCTTTTCCCCGCCGGTCACAGAAGAGGGAGCAGGGGTGGAACCCTGGAGGGACCTCCGGCCTCCTGGGCTGTAGGCCGGAAGGCCCCTCCCGGAGGTGGCTCCAGGCCTGGAGGGCGGCGGGGGGCGCTGGGGTAGGAGAGCCGGACAGCCCTCCCATGGCCCCCAAGAGTCGCCCTTGGGTATCTGCCCCCCCCCCCCCCCCCGGGGTTCCCGGGCACTTTCCCAGAAGCCGGACCTGCTGGCTGGGTCCAGCGGAGCGGCCGGCGCCACCTAGTGGCGGCGCGCCTGCCTGAACCTGCACCACCATGGGGGCCTGGCGGTCCTGAGGGACCCTGTGCCTCTCCCAGGCCTTGGGGTCCTGCAGCCCTTGTGGCCAGCCTGCCCAGGGTCCTGGGACCCTCTAGGGCCAGCTTCCAGGCATCTCCTGCGGTCCTGGGGTCAACCTTCCCCAGGCCGGCCCAGGAATCCTGCCAGGCGAGCAGTACTCGTGCGTCCGTGCCCGGCCCCGCCCCCGCCCCCGTGCAGGGGCCGTGGGAGGGGCACACGCACACACCTACACCCGCAGGTGTGCGCACACCCACAGGCGTGTGCGCACACACAGGCACGCACGCACCGGGATTCTCCAGCCGACAACCTATCTGGAATTCTCCACCATGAAAACCTCCAGTGGAGCTGTTCCAATCCCAGAACACACACAGGCCCTGGCGTTTCCGGAAGGTTGGCTCCCGGGGAGCTGGGGGCTCCGACCCCCCGGAAGCCCTCAGGCCATCGAGCAGACCTGGGAGTGTCCTTCAGGGGACATGGGGCCCGGAGACCTGTGAGCTTCCATGGCAGGGGCTCACCCGAGGGGCCCCCGGCCACACCCGTCTCCATACTTGGTGGGGCCCGTGCAGAAAACTTGCAGCCCTTGTTCAAAATGGTTACAATTTCCAGAGCGCGAGGGCGGGCGTTGGACCAGGCCCGGGGCCCTTCCCTCTGCGTGCGGGACCTGCCTCCACGTCCCTTCTCGGTGCTGTGGCTCCACGGGCCTGGGCCTCTGCTCCTGTCCCTTCGCCTACTGGTCTGTGAGAGGCCTCGTGGGGACAGCATGCACACAGCCCCTGCAGGGGTGACAGAGCCGGGCCTGGGGGCCGGGCCACCTGGGGTCTGGGCGCTTCCCCGCCTCTTGAAGCAGAGGCTCCATCCACAGCACACGGAAGGGCTGGGGTGGTTCTGGGAGTGAGGCCTGGGCGCCGTGCAGGAGCGAGGGGATCCAGGCCGGGTGCCTGGTGATTCCTGGAGGGGGTGGCCCGGCCTGGCCTTTGTGGAC
>NW_027675832.1:0-31647 GCF_046562875.1 Panthera onca
GGTGAAAATGCCCTCTAAGTCACCCAGTGATTCAAAGGAGCTGGTATCAAGCACACAACCATTGTAGCTCATAACACCTTGCTCAGCCACACCCCCACGGGATACAGCAGTGATAAAAATTAAGCTATGAATGAAAGTTCGACTAAGTTATATTAAATTAGGGTTGGTAAATTTCGTGCCAGCCACCGCGGTCATACGATTAACCCAAACCAATGGACCTACGGCGTAAAGCGTGTTACAGAAGAGAAGCATACTAAAGTTAAACCTTAACTAGGCTGTAAAAAGCTGCAGTTAACATAAAAATACAGCACGAAAGTAACTTTAATATTTCCGACCACACGATAGCTAAGATCCAAACTGGGATTAGATACCCCACTATGCTTAGCCCTAAACCTAGATAGTTAGCTCAAACAAAACTATCCGCCAGAGAACTACTAGCAACAGCTTAAAACTCAAAGGACTTGGCGGTGCTTTATATCCCTCTAGAGGAGCCTGTTCTATAATCGATAAACCCCGATAAACCTCACCATCTCTTGCTAATTCAGCCTATATACCGCCATCTTCAGCAAACCCTAAAAAGGAAGAAAAGTAAGCACAAGTATCTTGACACAAAAAAGTTAGGTCAAGGTGTAGCCCATGAGATGGGAAGCAATGGGCTACATTTTCTACAACTAGAACATCCACGAAAATCCTTATGAAATTAAGAATTCAAGGAGGATTTAGTAGTAAATTTGAGAATAGAGAGCTCAATTGAATTGGGCCATGAAGCACGCACACACCGCCCGTCACCCTCCTCAAGTGGTCAAACCCTGAAGAAACCTATTCAAACCATTACATCCACAAGAGGAGACAAGTCGTAACAAGGTAAGCATACTGGAAAGTGTGCTTGGATGACAAGATGTAGCTTAAACAAAGCATCTGGCTTACACCCAGAAGATTTCATATTAAACTGACCATCTTGAGCCAAAGCTAGCCCAATCATCTACAAACGCAATTAACATCAGAAAGTAAAATAAAACATTTAGTTGCCCCATAAAAGTATAGGAGATAGAAATTTAACTTGGCGCTATAGAGAAAGTACCGCAAGGGAAAGATGAAAGAAAAAACTAAAAGCACTATACAGCAAAGATTACCCCTTGTACCTTTTGCATAATGAATTAGCTAGAATAACCTAACAAAGAGAACTTCAGCTAGGCCCCCCGAAACCAGACGAGCTACCCATGAACAATCTATTACAGGATGAACTCATCTATGTCGCAAAATAGTGAGAAGATTTGTGGGTAGAGGTGAAAAGCCTAACGAGCCTGGTGATAGCTGGTTGCCCAGAACAGAATCTTAGTTCAACTTTAAACTTACCTCAAAACCCTGAAATTCCAATGTAAGTTTAAAATATAGTCTAAAAAGGTACAGCTTTTTAGAATTAGGATACAGCCTTAATTAGAGAGTAAGCATAAACACAAACCATAGTTGGCCTAAAAGCAGCCACCAATTAAGAAAGCGTTCAAGCTCAACAATCAGAACATCTCAATGTCAAAAAACGCAACCAACTCCTAATTTAAAACTGGGCTAATCTATTTAATAATAGAAGCAATAATGCTAATATGAGTAACAAGAAATATTTCTCCCGTGCATAAGCTTATATCAGAACGGATAACCACTGATAGTTAACAACAAGATAAATACAACCTAACTACAAGCAAACATATCAAGCTAATTGTTAACCCAACACAGGCATGCAACTCAAGGAAAGATTAAAAGAAGTAAAAGGAACTCGGCAAACACAAGCCCCGCCTGTTTACCAAAAACATCACCTCTAGCATTTCCAGTATTAGAGGCACTGCCTGCCCAGTGACATCAGTTAAACGGCCGCGGTATCCTGACCGTGCAAAGGTAGCATAATCATTTGTTCCTTAAATAGGGACTTGTATGAATGGCCACACGAGGGCTTTACTGTCTCTTACTTCCAATCCGTGAAATTGACCTTCCCGTGAAGAGGCGGGAATATGACAATAAGACGAGAAGACCCTATGGAGCTTTAATTAACCGACCCAAAGAGATCTTGATAATCAACCGACAGGGATAACATACCTCTACCATGGGCCGACAATTTAGGTTGGGGTGACCTCGGAGAATAAAACAACCTCCGAGTGATTTAAATCTAGACTAACTAGTCGAAAGTACTACATCACTTATTGATCCAAAAACTTGATCAACGGAACAAGTTACCCTAGGGATAACAGCGCAATCCTATTTTAGAGTCCATATCGACAATAGGGTTTACGACCTCGATGTTGGATCAGGACATCCCGATGGTGCAGCAGCTATCAAAGGTTCGTTTGTTCAACGATTAAAGTCCTACGTGATCTGAGTTCAGACCGGAGTAATCCAGGTCGGTTTCTATCTATTAAATAATTTCTCCCAGTACGAAAGGACAAGAGAAATAGGGCCCACTTTGCTAAAGCGCCTTTAACCAAATAGATGATATAATCTCAATCTAGACAGTTTATCCAAACATATCACCCGTAGAGCTCGGGTTTGTTAGGGTGGCAGAGCCCGGCAATTGCATAAAACTTAAGCTTTTATCATCAGAGGTTCAACTCCTCTCCCTAACAACATGTTCATAGTCAACATCCTCTCACTAACTATCCCTATTCTCCTCGCCGTAGCCTTCCTAACCCTAGTTGAACGTAAAGTACTGGGTTACATACAACTCCGCAAAGGACCAAACGTCGTAGGACCATACGGCCTACTCCAACCCATTGCAGACGCCATGAAACTCTTCACTAAAGAGCCCCTCCGACCCCTCACATCTTCCACATTCATATTCATTATAGCACCCATCCTAGCCCTTACACTAGCCCTAACTATATGAATCCCGCTGCCCATACCATACCCACTCATTAACATAAACCTAGGAGTACTATTTATACTAGCCATATCCAGCCTGGCCGTCTACTCCATTCTATGATCCGGATGGGCCTCAAACTCAAAATACGCCCTAATTGGAGCCCTACGAGCTGTAGCCCAAACAATCTCATATGAAGTCACACTAGCCATCATCCTCTTATCAGTACTACTAATAAACGGATCCTTCACATTAGCCACACTAATTACCACTCAAGAATTTATCTGACTTGTTATCCCTGCATGACCCCTGGCCATAATATGATTCATTTCTACACTAGCAGAAACCAACCGAGCCCCGTTTGACCTCACAGAGGGGGAATCAGAACTCGTTTCCGGATTTAACGTAGAATACGCAGCAGGTCCCTTTGCCCTGTTTTTTCTAGCAGAATACGCCAACATCATCATAATAAATATCCTCACAACAATCCTATTCTTCGGAGCATTTCACAGCCCCTATATACCAGAACTATATACCACCAACTTCACTATAAAAACCCTGATTCTAACAACCACCTTCCTATGAATCCGAGCATCTTACCCACGATTCCGATACGACCAATTAATACACCTCCTATGAAAAAGCTTTCTACCCCTTACCCTAGCCTTATGCATATGACACGTCTCCCTGCCCATCATCACAGCAAGCATTCCGCCTCAAACATAAGAAATATGTCTGACAAAAGAGTTACTTTGATAGAGTAAAACATAGAGGTCCAAATCCTCTTATTTCTAGAATTATAGGAATCGAACCTAATCCTAAGAATCCAAAAATCTTCGTGCTACCAGTACTACACCACATTCTAAAGTAAGGTCAGCTAAATAAGCTATCGGGCCCATACCCCGAAAATGTTGGTTTATACCCTTCCCATACTAATCAAACCCCCTATTCTTATTATCATTATATCAACCGTTATCTCAGGAACTATAATCGTAATAACAGCATCCCATTGACTTATGGTCTGAATCGGCTTCGAAATAAACCTATTGGCCATCATTCCCATCCTCATAAAAAAATATAACCCACGAACCACAGAAGCAGCCACAAAATACTTCCTAACACAAGCAACCGCTTCAATACTCCTAATAATAGGAATCATCATCAACCTACTGCACTCAGGACAATGAACTGTATCAAAAGATCTCAACCCCATAGCATCTACTGTAATAACAACCGCCCTAGCAATAAAACTAGGACTAGCCCCATTCCACTTCTGAGTGCCCGAAGTCACACAGGGAATCTCCATATCCTCAGGCTTAGTCCTACTCACATGACAAAAAATCGCCCCACTATCAATCCTATACCAAATCTCACCCACCATTAACCCCAACCTACTCTTAACAATAGCCATTATATCAGTTATAGTCGGAGGCTGAGGAGGACTTAACCAAACCCAGCTACGAAAAATCATAGCATACTCCTCAATTGCCCACATAGGCTGGATAGCAGCCATCATAATATATAGCCCCACAATAATAATTTTAAACCTGACCATCTACATTATTATAACACTAACCACCTTCATACTATTCATATATAACTCCACCACAACAACATCATCCCTATCACAGACATGAAATAAAGCACCTCTAATCACTTCATTTATCCTAGTACTAATAATATCTCTAGGCGGCCTCCCTCCACTCTCCGGCTTCATCCCAAAATGGATAATCATTCAAGAACTAACTAAAAACGAAATAATTATAATACCCACACTGCTGGCTATAACCGCCCTACTTAACCTGTACTTCTATATACGACTAACATATGCTACTACACTAACTATATTTCCCTCAAACAACTGCATAAAGATAAAATGACGATTCGAATGCACAAAAAAAATAATCTTCTTACCCCCCTTAATTGTAATATCTACCATACTGCTACCACTCGCACCAATACTATCCATCCTAGATTAGAAGTTTAGGTTAAATTAGACCAAGAGCCTTCAAAGCTCTAAGTAAGCCCTAGCAGACTTAACTTCTGCATACCAACTAACCCTTAAGGACTGCAAGAGTCTATCTCACATCAATTGATTGCAAATCAAACACTTTAATTAAGCTAAGCCCTTACTAGATTGGTGGGCCCCAACCCCACGAAATTTTAGTTAACAGCTAAATACCCTAATCAACTGGCTTCAATCTACTTCTCCCGCCGTCTGGAAAAAAAAGGCGGGAGAAGCCCCGGCAGCCTCAAGCTGCTTCTTTGAATTTGCAATTCAATATGACACTCACTGCAGGACTTGGTAAAAAGAGGACTGAACCTCTGTCTTTAGATTTACAGTCTAATGCTTACTCAGCCATTTTACCTATGTTCATAAACCGCTGACTATTTTCAACCAATCACAAAGATATTGGAACTCTCTACCTTCTATTTGGCGCCTGGGCTGGTATGGTGGGGACTGCTCTCAGTCTCTTAATCCGAGCTGAGCTAGGTCAACCTGGCACACTATTAGGGGACGACCAGATTTATAATGTAGTCGTCACCGCCCATGCTTTTGTAATAATCTTCTTCATAGTGATGCCTATCATGATTGGAGGATTCGGAAACTGATTAGTCCCATTAATGATTGGGGCTCCCGACATAGCATTCCCTCGAATGAATAATATGAGCTTCTGACTCCTCCCTCCATCTTTCCTACTTTTGCTCGCATCATCTATGGTAGAGGCTGGAGCAGGGACTGGGTGGACAGTATACCCACCTCTAGCCGGTAACCTAGCTCATGCAGGAGCATCCGTAGATCTAACTATTTTTTCACTGCACCTGGCAGGTGTCTCCTCAATCTTAGGTGCTATTAATTTTATTACTACTATTATCAATATAAAACCCCCTGCTATATCCCAATATCAAACACCCCTGTTTGTCTGATCGGTTTTAATCACTGCTGTATTACTACTTCTATCACTGCCAGTTTTAGCAGCAGGCATCACTATACTACTGACAGATCGAAATCTAAACACCACATTTTTTGACCCCGCCGGAGGAGGGGATCCTATCTTATATCAACACCTATTCTGATTTTTCGGTCACCCAGAAGTCTACATTTTAATTTTACCCGGGTTTGGAATAATTTCACATATTGTCACCTATTACTCAGGTAAAAAGGAACCTTTTGGCTATATGGGAATGGTTTGAGCTATAATATCAATTGGCTTTCTGGGCTTTATTGTATGAGCCCATCACATGTTCACTGTAGGGATAGACGTGGACACACGAGCATACTTTACATCAGCTACTATAATTATTGCTATTCCCACTGGGGTAAAAGTATTTAGCTGACTGGCTACTCTTCATGGGGGTAATATCAAATGGTCCCCCGCCATGCTATGAGCCCTGGGATTCATTTTCCTATTTACCGTAGGGGGCTTAACAGGAATTGTACTGGCAAATTCCTCATTAGATATTGTCCTTCACGACACATACTACGTAGTAGCCCACTTCCACTACGTATTGTCAATAGGAGCAGTATTTGCTATCATAGGGGGTTTCGTTCATTGATTCCCCCTATTCTCAGGATACACTCTTGATGACACTTGGGCAAAAATTCATTTTACGATTATGTTTGTAGGCGTCAATATAACGTTTTTCCCTCAGCATTTTCTAGGCCTGTCCGGAATGCCCCGACGTTATTCTGACTATCCAGACGCATACACAACTTGAAACACAGTCTCATCAATAGGCTCTTTTATTTCACTAACAGCAGTAATACTAATAGTTTTTATAGTGTGAGAAGCTTTTGCATCAAAGCGAGAAGTGGCTACAGTGGAACTAACCACAACTAACCTTGAATGGCTACATGGATGCCCTCCTCCGTATCACACATTTGAAGAGCCAACCTATGTGCTGCTAAAATAAGAAAGGAAGGAATCGAACCCCCTCAGACTGGTTTCAAGCCAATACCATAACCACTATGTCTTTCTCAATCAAGAAGTATTAGTAAAACAATTACATAACTTTGTCAAGGTTAAATTATAGGTTTAAGCCCTATGTACTTCCATGGCATACCCCTTTCAACTAGGTCTCCAAGACGCTACATCTCCCATTATAGAAGAACTCTTACACTTCCATGATCACACACTAATAATTGTATTCCTAATCAGCTCCCTAGTTCTATATATCATCTCACTAATACTGACAACCAAACTCACGCACACAAGCACAATAGATGCCCAAGAAGTAGAAACCGTCTGAACTATCCTACCGGCTATTATCTTAATTCTCATTGCCCTGCCCTCCCTGCGAATTCTCTATATAATAGATGAGATTAATGACCCCTCTCTTACTGTAAAGACCATAGGACATCAATGATATTGAAGCTATGAATACACTGACTATGAAGACCTAAGCTTTGACTCCTACATGATCCCCACTCAAGAGCTAAAACCCGGAGAACTACGACTATTAGAAGTTGATAACCGAGCAGTGCTGCCAATAGAGATGACCATTCGCATGTTAATCTCATCAGAAGACGTATTACACTCATGAGCCGTCCCATCCCTGGGCCTAAAAACTGACGCCATTCCAGGCCGACTAAACCAAACAACCCTAATGGGCACACGACCTGGACTATATTATGGTCAATGCTCAGAAATCTGTGGCTCAAACCATAGTTTTATACCCATTGTCCTTGAATTAGTCCCACTATCGTACTTTGAAAAATGATCCGCGTCTGTACTGTAAATTCATTAAGAAGCTAAACTAGCGTTAACCTTTTAAGTTAAAAACTGGGAGTTTAAATCTCCCCTTAATGACATGCCACAGTTAGATACATCAACCTGATTTATTACTATTGTTTCAATAATTATAACACTATTTATTATATTTCAACTAAAAATCTCAAAACACCTGTATCCATCAAGCCCAGAGCCCAAATCTATAGCTGCACTAAAACAACTTAATCCTTGAGAAAAAAAATGAACGAAAATCTATTCACCTCTTTCACTACCCCAACAATAATAGGACTGCCCATTGTCATACTAATTATTATATTCCCCAGTATTCTATTCCCCTCGCCCAGTCGACTAATTAACAATCGTCTAATCTCACTCCAACAGTGATTAGTACAATTAACATCAAAACAAATACTAGCCATTCACAACCACAAAGGGCAAACTTGGGCTCTAATACTCATATCTCTCATTCTATTCATTGGATCAACAAACCTGTTGGGCCTACTGCCCCACTCATTTACCCCAACTACCCAATTATCAATAAACTTAGGAATAGCTATTCCCCTATGAGCCGGCACCGTAATTACTGGGTTTCGCCACAAAACTAAAGCATCCCTAGCCCACTTTCTACCACAAGGGACACCGATCCCCCTGATCCCCATGCTTGTAGTTATTGAAACTATTAGCCTTTTCATCCAACCCGTGGCTCTGGCCGTACGACTTACAGCCAACATTACTGCGGGCCACTTATTAATGCACTTAATCGGAGGAGCTGCTCTGGCCCTAATAAACATTAGTACCTCTATTGCTCTAATTACCTTTATTATCCTTATCCTACTGACAGTCCTTGAATTCGCTGTAGCCCTAATCCAAGCTTATGTCTTTACCCTACTTGTAAGCCTGTATTTACATGACAACACTTAATGACCCATCAAACCCACGCATATCACATAGTTAACCCCAGTCCATGGCCACTTACGGGAGCCCTTTCGGCCCTACTGATAACTTCAGGCCTGGCTATATGATTCCACTATAACTCAACACTGCTACTAACTCTAGGAATAACCACCAATCTGCTGACTATATATCAATGGTGACGTGATATTATCCGGGAAAGCACATTTCAAGGTCACCACACACCCATCGTTCAAAAGGGTCTCCGCTACGGAATAATTCTTTTTATCATCTCGGAAGTATTCTTCTTCGCAGGCTTTTTCTGGGCCTTCTATCACTCGAGTCTGGCCCCAACTCCCGAATTAGGAGGATGCTGGCCACCAACAGGTATTATTCCCCTAAACCCCCTAGAAGTTCCACTACTCAACACCTCCGTACTTTTAGCTTCCGGAGTGTCAATCACTTGAGCTCACCATAGTTTAATGGAAGGGAGTCGAAAACACATACTCCAGGCACTATTTATTACAATCTCCCTGGGAGTCTACTTCACTCTCCTCCAAGCCTCCGAATATTACGAAACACCGTTTACAATCTCAGATGGAGTCTACGGATCCACCTTCTTCATAGCTACAGGATTCCACGGATTACACGTAATTATCGGCTCTACTTTCCTAATTGTATGCTTCTTGCGCCAACTAAAATATCACTTCACATCGAGCCACCACTTTGGATTTGAAGCCGCTGCCTGATATTGGCACTTCGTAGACGTGGTTTGACTGTTCCTATACGTTTCTATTTATTGATGAGGATCCTATTCCCTTAGTATTAACAAGTACAGTTGACTTCCAATCAACCAGTTTCGGTATAGTCCGAAGGGGAATAATAAACGTAATACTCGCCCTGCTCACTAATACACTTCTATCCATGCTACTCGTATTTATTGCATTCTGACTACCCCAACTAAATACCTATGCAGAAAAAGCAAGTCCCTACGAATGTGGATTTGACCCCATAGGATCCGCCCGCCTGCCCTTTTCTATGAAATTTTTCTTAGTAGCCATTACATTCTTGCTATTTGACCTAGAAATTGCACTACTACTTCCCCTTCCTTGAGCCTCACAAACAAATAAACTATCAACCATACTTATCATAGCTCTCCTACTAATCTCTCTATTAGCCGCAAGCCTGGCCTACGAATGAACCCAAAAAGGACTAGAGTGAACTGAATATGATAATTAGTTTAAACTAAAACAAATGATTTCGACTCATTAGATTGTAGCTCACCCTATAATTATCAAATGTCCATAGTCTATGTTAATATATTCCTGGCCTTCATCATATCACTTATGGGACTATTAATGTATCGGTCCCACTTAATATCCTCCCTCCTATGCCTAGAAGGCATAATATTATCCCTATTTGTTATGATAACCATGGCAATTCTAAATAATCATTTTACACTAGCTAGCATGACTCCTATTATCCTGCTAGTATTTGCAGCCTGCGAGGCGGCACTGGGCTTATCCCTACTAGTAATGGTCTCAAATACATATGGTACCGACTATGTACAAAACCTAAATCTCCTACAATGCTAAAAATTATTATCCCCACTATTATACTCATACCAATAACATGACTATCAAAGCCCAATATAATCTGAATTAACTCGACTACCTACAGTCTCCTGATCAGCCTTATTAGCCTCTCCTATTTAAACCAACTAGGCGATAACAGCCTAAACCTCTCATTACTATTCTTCTCAGACTCACTCTCCGCACCTCTACTAGTACTAACAACATGACTCCTGCCACTAATGCTTATGGCTAGTCAATCACACCTGTCAAAAGAGACCTTGGCCCGAAAAAAACTATATATCACAACACTTATCGTTTTGCAACTTCTTTTAATCATAACATTTACCGCTACAGAACTAATTATATTTTACATTCTATTTGAAGCCACACTAATCCCCACCCTTATCATTATTACTCGGTGGGGTAACCAGACGGAGCGACTAAACGCCGGCCTATATTTTTTATTCTACACCCTGCTGGGCTCACTGCCCCTCCTGGTCGCACTACTATATATTCAAAACACAACAGGGACTTTAAATTTCCTAATCATTCAGTACTGAGCCAAACCGATCTCAGCCACCTGATCTAATATCCTTCTCTGACTAGCATGCATAATAGCATTCATAGTAAAAATACCCCTATACGGACTCCACCTGTGACTGCCAAAAGCACATGTTGAAGCCCCCATTGCCGGCTCAATGGTACTTGCTGCCGTACTATTAAAACTAGGGGGATATGGAATGATGCGTATTACAATTCTACTTAACCCCACAACAAACCAAATAGCATACCCCTTCATAATGTTGTCCCTATGAGGAATAGTTATAACAAGTTCTATCTGTCTACGCCAGACAGACCTAAAGTCCTTAATCGCATACTCATCAGTAAGCCACATAGCCCTAGTAATTGTAGCTGTGCTAATCCAAACACCCTGAAGTTACACAGGAGCTACAGCCCTTATAATCGCCCACGGACTAACTTCCTCAATATTATTTTGCCTTGCAAACTCAAACTACGAACGAGTCCACAGCCGAACAATAATCCTAGCACGAGGCCTACAAACCATCCTTCCTCTAATAGCTGCCTGATGACTACTAGCCAGTCTCGCGAACCTAGCTCTGCCTCCTACCATCAACCTAATTGGGGAACTATTTGTAGTAGTAGCCTCCTTCTCATGATCTAACTTAACTATCACTCTCATAGGCACAAATATTATCATCACAGCCTTATATACCCTCTATATACTTATCACAACCCAACGAGGTAAGTACCCACATCATATTAAAAACATTAACCCATCATTTACACGAGAAAACGCCCTAATAGCCCTTCACTTGCTCCCACTCCTCCTCTTATCCCTCAACCCCAAAATCGTACTGGGTCCTATTTATTGTAAATATAGTTTAACAAAAACATTAGATTGTGGATCTAACAATAGAAGTGCAAATCTTCCTATTTACCGAAAAAGTATGCGAGAACTGCTAATTCATGCCCCCACGTATAAAAGCGTGGCTTTTTCAACTTTTATAGGATAGAAGTAATCCATTGGCCTTAGGAGCCAAAAAATTGGTGCAACTCCAAATAAAAGTAATAAACCTATTTACCTCTTTTATACTCACTGCAATATTCATTCTACTCCTACCCATCATTACATCCAACACTCAACTATACAAAAACAACCTGTACCCTCACTATGTAAAAACTACAATCTCTTATGCCTTTACCATCAGCATAATTCCGGCTATAGTATTTATTTCTTCCGGACAGGAAACAATTATCTCAAACTGACACTGATTATCAATCCAAACCCTTAAATTGTCACTAAGTTTTAAACTAGACTATTTCTCAATCATCTTCATCCCTGTAGCACTTTTCGTTACATGATCAATTATAGAGTTCTCAATATGATACATACACACAGACCCCTATATTAACCGATTCTTCAAGTATCTCCTCATATTTCTAATCACCATAATAATCCTAGTAACTGCCAATAACCTATTCCAACTGTTTATTGGCTGAGAGGGGGTAGGAATCATATCCTTCCTGCTAATCGGATGGTGATATGGTCGAGCAGACGCAAACACTGCTGCCCTGCAGGCAATTCTCTACAACCGCATCGGAGACGTGGGGTTTATCACAGCCATAGCATGATTTCTCACCAATATAAATGCATGAGACTTTCAACAAATCTTTATCACCCAGCATGAAAACCTAAATATCCCACTACTAGGGCTTCTCTTAGCAGCCACGGGTAAGTCTGCCCAATTTGGCCTACACCCATGACTACCATCAGCCATAGAGGGTCCAACCCCCGTTTCTGCCCTACTCCACTCAAGTACAATAGTTGTAGCCGGAGTCTTTCTATTAATCCGCTTCTACCCGCTCATAGAACAAAATAAAACCACACAAACCCTTACCCTATGCCTAGGAGCCATCACAACCTTATTCACAGCCATCTGTGCCCTCACACAAAATGACATTAAAAAAATCGTTGCCTTCTCAACTTCAAGCCAATTAGGCCTAATAATCGTTACCATCGGAATCAACCAACCCTACCTTGCATTCCTGCACATCTGTACGCACGCATTTTTCAAAGCAATATTATTCATGTGCTCTGGATCAATTATCCACAGCTTAAATGATGAACAAGACATTCGAAAAATAGGCGGACTATACAAGCCAATACCCTTCACCACCACCTCCCTCATCATCGGAAGTCTCGCATTAACAGGCATACCTTTTCTAACAGGCTTTTACTCCAAGGACCTAATCATCGAGACAGCCAACACGTCGTATACCAACGCCTGAGCCCTATTGGTCACTCTCATCGCTACATCTCTCACAGCCGCCTACAGTACTCGAATCATATTCTTCGCACTCCTAGGACAACCCCGATTTAACTCCCTAAGTCCAATCAATGAAAATAACCCCCACCTTATCAACTCCATCAAACGTCTCTTAATTGGAAGCATTTTTGCAGGATACCTGATCTCCCACAACATTCCCCCGACAACCATCCCACAAATAACTATACCCCACTATCTAAAGCTGACCGCCCTTGCTGCAACCATTACAGGCTTCATCCTAGCATTAGAACTTAACCTCGCGGCTAAAAACTTAAAATTTAAACATCCCTCAGACCTCTTTAAGTTTTCCAACCTCCTAGGGTACTTTCCAATCGTAATACACCGCCTCCCATCAACAATAAGCTTAACTATAAGCCAAAAATCCGCATCGATACTATTAGATATAATCTGGCTAGAAAATGTATTACCAAAATCCATCTCCCACTTCCAAATAAAAATATCAACCATCGTATCTAATCAGAAAGGACTAGTTAAGCTTTACTTCTTATCCTTCATAATCACCTTAGCCCTTAGCTTACTCCTACTTAGTTTCCACGAGTAACCTCTATAATCACCAACACACCAATAAGCAAGGACCAACCAGTAACAACCACCAACCATGTTCCATAACTATACAGTGCTGCAATCCCCATGGCCTCCTCACTAAAAAACCCCGAATCACCCGTATCATAAATCACTCAATCACCTGCACCATTAAACTTAAACACAACCTCGACTTCATCTTCTTTTAAAATATAGCAAGCAGTTAACAACTCCGCTAGCACCCCTGTAATAAATGCACCCAATACAGCCTTATTAGACGTCCATGCCTCAGGGTAAGGCTCAGTAGCCATAGCTGTAGTATACCCAAACACCACAAGCATACCCCCCAAATAAATTAAAAAAACCATTAAACCTAAAAATGATCCCCCAAAATTCAATACAATACCACAACCAATACCACCAGCCACAATCAAACCAAACCCACCATAAATAGGAGAAGGCTTTGAAGAAAAACTCACAAAGCTCACCACAAAGATTGTACTTAAAATAAATACAATGTATGTTATCATAATTCTTACATGGAATCTAACCATGACTAATGATATGAAAAACCATCGTTGTATTTCAACTATAAGAACTTAATGACCAACATTCGAAAATCTCACCCCCTTATCAAGATCATCAACCACTCATTCATTGATCTTCCTGCTCCATCCAATATCTCAGCATGATGGAACTTTGGTTCCCTACTAGGAGTGTGTTTAATCCTACAAATTCTTACTGGTCTCTTCCTAGCCATACACTACACGTCAGATACAATAACCGCTTTCTCATCAGTCACCCATATCTGCCGCGACGTAAATTACGGCTGAATCATCCGATATTTACACGCCAATGGAGCCTCCATATTCTTTATCTGCCTATACATACACGTAGGACGAGGAATATACTACGGCTCCTACACTTTCTCAGAAACATGAAATATTGGAATCGTACTATTATTCACAGTCATAGCTACAGCTTTCATAGGATATGTCCTACCATGGGGCCAAATATCCTTTTGAGGGGCAACCGTAATCACCAACCTCCTATCGGCAATCCCATATATTGGAACCAATCTAGTAGAGTGGATCTGAGGAGGCTTCTCAGTAGACAAAGCCACCCTAACACGATTCTTTGCCTTCCACTTCATCCTTCCATTCATCATCTCAGCCCTAGCAGCAGTCCATCTCCTATTCCTTCATGAGACAGGATCCAATAACCCCTCAGGAGTGGTATCCGACTCAGACAAAATCCCATTTCACCCATACTACACAATCAAAGATATCCTGGGCCTCCTAGTACTAATCCTAATACTCATGCTACTCGTCCTATTCTCACCAGACCTATTAGGAGACCCCGATAACTATACCCCCGCCAACCCTCTAAACACCCCTCCCCACATCAAGCCCGAATGATATTTCCTATTTGCATACGCAATCCTCCGATCTATTCCCAATAAGCTAGGAGGAGTTTTAGCCCTAGTTCTATCTATCTTAACCTTAGCTATCATCCCCGCTCTCCACACTTCTAAACAACGAGGAATAATGTTTCGACCACTAAGCCAATGCTTATTCTGATTACTAGTAGCGGACCTTCTGACCCTAACATGAATTGGCGGCCAACCTGTAGAACACCCCTTCATCACCATCGGCCAACTGGCCTCCATCCTATACTTCTCTATCCTTCTAATCCTAATACCTATCTCAGGCATTATTGAAAATCGCCTCCTTAAATGAAGAGTCTTTGTAGTATATACAATACCTTGGTCTTGTAAACCAAAAAAGGAGAATATGCACCCTCCCTAAGACTTCAAGGAAGAAGCAACAGCCCCACCATCAGCACCCAAAGCTGAAATTCTTTCTTAAACTATTCCTTGCTAATACCAAAAAGCAACCCCATAACTTCCATAATTCATATATTGCATATACTCATACTGTGCTTGCCCAGTATGTCCTCATCTTTCCGCAATAAAGCAAGTGAAAACTCTCAATTCTTACAATACAAACTCGCAAGTAAGATAACCAACTGACCTTTTCCTCATGCATATCATGCACCAACCACTCGCCCCATGAATATTAAGCATGTACAGTAGTTTATATATATTACATAAGACATACTATGTATATCGTGCATTAACTGCTTGTCCCCATGAATATTAAGCATGTACAGTAGTTTATATATATTACATAAGACATACTATGTATATCGTGCATTAACTGCTTGTCCCCATGAATATTAAGCATGTACAGTAGTTTATATATATTACATAAGACATACTATGTATATCGTGCATTAACTGCTTGTCCCCATGAATATTAAGCATGTACAGTAGTTTATATATATTACATAAGACATACTATGTATATCGTGCATTAACTGCTTGTCCCCATGAATATTAAGCATGTACAGTAGTTTATATATATTACATAAGACATAATAGTGCTTAATCGTGCATATTCATGATTTCCAACAGTCTCTTATGGACCTCAACTGTCCGAAAGAGCTTAATCACCTGGCCTCGAGAAACCAGCAACCCTTGCTTGAGCGTGTACCTCTTCTCGCTCCGGGCCCATTTCAACGTGGGGGTGTCTATAATGGAACTATACCTGGCATCTGGTTCTTACTTCAGGGCCATGACGTTCTTAAATCCAATCCTTCAACTCTCTCAAATGGGACATCTCGATGGGTTAATGACTAATCAGCCCATGATCACACATAACTGTGGTGTCATGCATTTGGTATTTTTAATTTTTAGGGGGTCGAACTTGCTATGACTCAGCTATGACCTAAAGGTCCTGACTCAGTCAAATATAATGTAGCTGGGCTTATTCTCTATGCGGGGGTTCCACACGTACAACAAGCAAGGTGTTATTCAGTCAATGGTCGCAGGACATATACTTAAATCCCTATTGTTCCACAGGACACGGCATGCGCGCACCCACGTATACGCGTACACGTACACACGTACACACGTATACACGTACACGTACACACGTACACACGTATACACGTACACGTACACACGTATACACGTATACACGTACACGTACACACGTATACACGTATACACGTATACACGTATACGCGTACACGTACACACGTACACACGTACACACGTACACACGTACACACGTACACACGTACACACGTACACACGTACACACGTACACACGTACACACGTACACACGTACACACGTACACACGTACACACGTACACACGTACACACGTACACACGTATACACGTATACACGTATACACGTATACACGTATACACGTATACACGTATACACATGCAAACTTTTTTGATTTTAGTAAATAATTAGCTTAAACAAACCCCCCTTACCCCCCGTTAACCCTATTTGTTACAATACGTGTTTATTTCTGTCTTGCCAAACCCCAAAAACAAGACTAAACCGTATCTAAGCATAGAGCTTAAGAGTTAACGTTTACAAACTTTACCAACCCCATTATTACCAATTATTAATACTAAATCATAACTTTGTTCGCAGTATCTATAGATACGCCAACCCGATCTCTAACTCGTCCCTATTGAACAATATTTACACACCCAACAATCCTATATCTTGGTTCATGTAGCTTAAAAACACAAAGCAAGGCACTGAAAATGCCTGGATGAGTCGCCAGACTCCATAAACATAGAGGTTTGGTCCTAGCCTTTCCATTAGTTATTAATAAAATTACACATGCAAGCCTCCGCATCCCGGTGAAAATGCCCTCTAAGTCACCCAGTGATTCAAAGGAGCTGGTATCAAGCACACAACCATTGTAGCTCATAACACCTTGCTCAGCCACACCCCCACGGGATACAGCAGTGATAAAAATTAAGCTATGAATGAAAGTTCGACTAAGTTATATTAAATTAGGGTTGGTAAATTTCGTGCCAGCCACCGCGGTCATACGATTAACCCAAACCAATGGACCTACGGCGTAAAGCGTGTTACAGAAGAGAAGCATACTAAAGTTAAACCTTAACTAGGCTGTAAAAAGCTGCAGTTAACATAAAAATACAGCACGAAAGTAACTTTAATATTTCCGACCACACGATAGCTAAGATCCAAACTGGGATTAGATACCCCACTATGCTTAGCCCTAAACCTAGATAGTTAGCTCAAACAAAACTATCCGCCAGAGAACTACTAGCAACAGCTTAAAACTCAAAGGACTTGGCGGTGCTTTATATCCCTCTAGAGGAGCCTGTTCTATAATCGATAAACCCCGATAAACCTCACCATCTCTTGCTAATTCAGCCTATATACCGCCATCTTCAGCAAACCCTAAAAAGGAAGAAAAGTAAGCACAAGTATCTTGACACAAAAAAGTTAGGTCAAGGTGTAGCCCATGAGATGGGAAGCAATGGGCTACATTTTCTACAACTAGAACATCCACGAAAATCCTTATGAAATTAAGAATTCAAGGAGGATTTAGTAGTAAATTTGAGAATAGAGAGCTCAATTGAATTGGGCCATGAAGCACGCACACACCGCCCGTCACCCTCCTCAAGTGGTCAAACCCTGAAGAAACCTATTCAAACCATTACATCCACAAGAGGAGACAAGTCGTAACAAGGTAAGCATACTGGAAAGTGTGCTTGGATGACAAGATGTAGCTTAAACAAAGCATCTGGCTTACACCCAGAAGATTTCATATTAAACTGACCATCTTGAGCCAAAGCTAGCCCAATCATCTACAAACGCAATTAACATCAGAAAGTAAAATAAAACATTTAGTTGCCCCATAAAAGTATAGGAGATAGAAATTTAACTTGGCGCTATAGAGAAAGTACCGCAAGGGAAAGATGAAAGAAAAAACTAAAAGCACTATACAGCAAAGATTACCCCTTGTACCTTTTGCATAATGAATTAGCTAGAATAACCTAACAAAGAGAACTTCAGCTAGGCCCCCCGAAACCAGACGAGCTACCCATGAACAATCTATTACAGGATGAACTCATCTATGTCGCAAAATAGTGAGAAGATTTGTGGGTAGAGGTGAAAAGCCTAACGAGCCTGGTGATAGCTGGTTGCCCAGAACAGAATCTTAGTTCAACTTTAAACTTACCTCAAAACCCTGAAATTCCAATGTAAGTTTAAAATATAGTCTAAAAAGGTACAGCTTTTTAGAATTAGGATACAGCCTTAATTAGAGAGTAAGCATAAACACAAACCATAGTTGGCCTAAAAGCAGCCACCAATTAAGAAAGCGTTCAAGCTCAACAATCAGAACATCTCAATGTCAAAAAACGCAACCAACTCCTAATTTAAAACTGGGCTAATCTATTTAATAATAGAAGCAATAATGCTAATATGAGTAACAAGAAATATTTCTCCCGTGCATAAGCTTATATCAGAACGGATAACCACTGATAGTTAACAACAAGATAAATACAACCTAACTACAAGCAAACATATCAAGCTAATTGTTAACCCAACACAGGCATGCAACTCAAGGAAAGATTAAAAGAAGTAAAAGGAACTCGGCAAACACAAGCCCCGCCTGTTTACCAAAAACATCACCTCTAGCATTTCCAGTATTAGAGGCACTGCCTGCCCAGTGACATCAGTTAAACGGCCGCGGTATCCTGACCGTGCAAAGGTAGCATAATCATTTGTTCCTTAAATAGGGACTTGTATGAATGGCCACACGAGGGCTTTACTGTCTCTTACTTCCAATCCGTGAAATTGACCTTCCCGTGAAGAGGCGGGAATATGACAATAAGACGAGAAGACCCTATGGAGCTTTAATTAACCGACCCAAAGAGATCTTGATAATCAACCGACAGGGATAACATACCTCTACCATGGGCCGACAATTTAGGTTGGGGTGACCTCGGAGAATAAAACAACCTCCGAGTGATTTAAATCTAGACTAACTAGTCGAAAGTACTACATCACTTATTGATCCAAAAACTTGATCAACGGAACAAGTTACCCTAGGGATAACAGCGCAATCCTATTTTAGAGTCCATATCGACAATAGGGTTTACGACCTCGATGTTGGATCAGGACATCCCGATGGTGCAGCAGCTATCAAAGGTTCGTTTGTTCAACGATTAAAGTCCTACGTGATCTGAGTTCAGACCGGAGTAATCCAGGTCGGTTTCTATCTATTAAATAATTTCTCCCAGTACGAAAGGACAAGAGAAATAGGGCCCACTTTGCTAAAGCGCCTTTAACCAAATAGATGATATAATCTCAATCTAGACAGTTTATCCAAACATATCACCCGTAGAGCTCGGGTTTGTTAGGGTGGCAGAGCCCGGCAATTGCATAAAACTTAAGCTTTTATCATCAGAGGTTCAACTCCTCTCCCTAACAACATGTTCATAGTCAACATCCTCTCACTAACTATCCCTATTCTCCTCGCCGTAGCCTTCCTAACCCTAGTTGAACGTAAAGTACTGGGTTACATACAACTCCGCAAAGGACCAAACGTCGTAGGACCATACGGCCTACTCCAACCCATTGCAGACGCCATGAAACTCTTCACTAAAGAGCCCCTCCGACCCCTCACATCTTCCACATTCATATTCATTATAGCACCCATCCTAGCCCTTACACTAGCCCTAACTATATGAATCCCGCTGCCCATACCATACCCACTCATTAACATAAACCTAGGAGTACTATTTATACTAGCCATATCCAGCCTGGCCGTCTACTCCATTCTATGATCCGGATGGGCCTCAAACTCAAAATACGCCCTAATTGGAGCCCTACGAGCTGTAGCCCAAACAATCTCATATGAAGTCACACTAGCCATCATCCTCTTATCAGTACTACTAATAAACGGATCCTTCACATTAGCCACACTAATTACCACTCAAGAATTTATCTGACTTGTTATCCCTGCATGACCCCTGGCCATAATATGATTCATTTCTACACTAGCAGAAACCAACCGAGCCCCGTTTGACCTCACAGAGGGGGAATCAGAACTCGTTTCCGGATTTAACGTAGAATACGCAGCAGGTCCCTTTGCCCTGTTTTTTCTAGCAGAATACGCCAACATCATCA
Organism: Panthera onca; assembly: GCF_046562875.1. Lineage (NCBI taxonomy): Eukaryota > Metazoa > Chordata > Mammalia > Carnivora > Felidae > Panthera > Panthera onca. The sequence goes on from NW_027675832.1 coordinate 20,475, forward strand.
TAATAAATATCCTCACAACAATCCTATTCTTCGGAGCATTTCACAGCCCCTATATACCAGAACTATATACCACCAACTTCACTATAAAAACCCTGATTCTAACAACCACCTTCCTATGAATCCGAGCATCTTACCCACGATTCCGATACGACCAATTAATACACCTCCTATGAAAAAGCTTTCTACCCCTTACCCTAGCCTTATGCATATGACACGTCTCCCTGCCCATCATCACAGCAAGCATTCCGCCTCAAACATAAGAAATATGTCTGACAAAAGAGTTACTTTGATAGAGTAAAACATAGAGGTCCAAATCCTCTTATTTCTAGAATTATAGGAATCGAACCTAATCCTAAGAATCCAAAAATCTTCGTGCTACCAGTACTACACCACATTCTAAAGTAAGGTCAGCTAAATAAGCTATCGGGCCCATACCCCGAAAATGTTGGTTTATACCCTTCCCATACTAATCAAACCCCCTATTCTTATTATCATTATATCAACCGTTATCTCAGGAACTATAATCGTAATAACAGCATCCCATTGACTTATGGTCTGAATCGGCTTCGAAATAAACCTATTGGCCATCATTCCCATCCTCATAAAAAAATATAACCCACGAACCACAGAAGCAGCCACAAAATACTTCCTAACACAAGCAACCGCTTCAATACTCCTAATAATAGGAATCATCATCAACCTACTGCACTCAGGACAATGAACTGTATCAAAAGATCTCAACCCCATAGCATCTACTGTAATAACAACCGCCCTAGCAATAAAACTAGGACTAGCCCCATTCCACTTCTGAGTGCCCGAAGTCACACAGGGAATCTCCATATCCTCAGGCTTAGTCCTACTCACATGACAAAAAATCGCCCCACTATCAATCCTATACCAAATCTCACCCACCATTAACCCCAACCTACTCTTAACAATAGCCATTATATCAGTTATAGTCGGAGGCTGAGGAGGACTTAACCAAACCCAGCTACGAAAAATCATAGCATACTCCTCAATTGCCCACATAGGCTGGATAGCAGCCATCATAATATATAGCCCCACAATAATAATTTTAAACCTGACCATCTACATTATTATAACACTAACCACCTTCATACTATTCATATATAACTCCACCACAACAACATCATCCCTATCACAGACATGAAATAAAGCACCTCTAATCACTTCATTTATCCTAGTACTAATAATATCTCTAGGCGGCCTCCCTCCACTCTCCGGCTTCATCCCAAAATGGATAATCATTCAAGAACTAACTAAAAACGAAATAATTATAATACCCACACTGCTGGCTATAACCGCCCTACTTAACCTGTACTTCTATATACGACTAACATATGCTACTACACTAACTATATTTCCCTCAAACAACTGCATAAAGATAAAATGACGATTCGAATGCACAAAAAAAATAATCTTCTTACCCCCCTTAATTGTAATATCTACCATACTGCTACCACTCGCACCAATACTATCCATCCTAGATTAGAAGTTTAGGTTAAATTAGACCAAGAGCCTTCAAAGCTCTAAGTAAGCCCTAGCAGACTTAACTTCTGCATACCAACTAACCCTTAAGGACTGCAAGAGTCTATCTCACATCAATTGATTGCAAATCAAACACTTTAATTAAGCTAAGCCCTTACTAGATTGGTGGGCCCCAACCCCACGAAATTTTAGTTAACAGCTAAATACCCTAATCAACTGGCTTCAATCTACTTCTCCCGCCGTCTGGAAAAAAAAGGCGGGAGAAGCCCCGGCAGCCTCAAGCTGCTTCTTTGAATTTGCAATTCAATATGACACTCACTGCAGGACTTGGTAAAAAGAGGACTGAACCTCTGTCTTTAGATTTACAGTCTAATGCTTACTCAGCCATTTTACCTATGTTCATAAACCGCTGACTATTTTCAACCAATCACAAAGATATTGGAACTCTCTACCTTCTATTTGGCGCCTGGGCTGGTATGGTGGGGACTGCTCTCAGTCTCTTAATCCGAGCTGAGCTAGGTCAACCTGGCACACTATTAGGGGACGACCAGATTTATAATGTAGTCGTCACCGCCCATGCTTTTGTAATAATCTTCTTCATAGTGATGCCTATCATGATTGGAGGATTCGGAAACTGATTAGTCCCATTAATGATTGGGGCTCCCGACATAGCATTCCCTCGAATGAATAATATGAGCTTCTGACTCCTCCCTCCATCTTTCCTACTTTTGCTCGCATCATCTATGGTAGAGGCTGGAGCAGGGACTGGGTGGACAGTATACCCACCTCTAGCCGGTAACCTAGCTCATGCAGGAGCATCCGTAGATCTAACTATTTTTTCACTGCACCTGGCAGGTGTCTCCTCAATCTTAGGTGCTATTAATTTTATTACTACTATTATCAATATAAAACCCCCTGCTATATCCCAATATCAAACACCCCTGTTTGTCTGATCGGTTTTAATCACTGCTGTATTACTACTTCTATCACTGCCAGTTTTAGCAGCAGGCATCACTATACTACTGACAGATCGAAATCTAAACACCACATTTTTTGACCCCGCCGGAGGAGGGGATCCTATCTTATATCAACACCTATTCTGATTTTTCGGTCACCCAGAAGTCTACATTTTAATTTTACCCGGGTTTGGAATAATTTCACATATTGTCACCTATTACTCAGGTAAAAAGGAACCTTTTGGCTATATGGGAATGGTTTGAGCTATAATATCAATTGGCTTTCTGGGCTTTATTGTATGAGCCCATCACATGTTCACTGTAGGGATAGACGTGGACACACGAGCATACTTTACATCAGCTACTATAATTATTGCTATTCCCACTGGGGTAAAAGTATTTAGCTGACTGGCTACTCTTCATGGGGGTAATATCAAATGGTCCCCCGCCATGCTATGAGCCCTGGGATTCATTTTCCTATTTACCGTAGGGGGCTTAACAGGAATTGTACTGGCAAATTCCTCATTAGATATTGTCCTTCACGACACATACTACGTAGTAGCCCACTTCCACTACGTATTGTCAATAGGAGCAGTATTTGCTATCATAGGGGGTTTCGTTCATTGATTCCCCCTATTCTCAGGATACACTCTTGATGACACTTGGGCAAAAATTCATTTTACGATTATGTTTGTAGGCGTCAATATAACGTTTTTCCCTCAGCATTTTCTAGGCCTGTCCGGAATGCCCCGACGTTATTCTGACTATCCAGACGCATACACAACTTGAAACACAGTCTCATCAATAGGCTCTTTTATTTCACTAACAGCAGTAATACTAATAGTTTTTATAGTGTGAGAAGCTTTTGCATCAAAGCGAGAAGTGGCTACAGTGGAACTAACCACAACTAACCTTGAATGGCTACATGGATGCCCTCCTCCGTATCACACATTTGAAGAGCCAACCTATGTGCTGCTAAAATAAGAAAGGAAGGAATCGAACCCCCTCAGACTGGTTTCAAGCCAATACCATAACCACTATGTCTTTCTCAATCAAGAAGTATTAGTAAAACAATTACATAACTTTGTCAAGGTTAAATTATAGGTTTAAGCCCTATGTACTTCCATGGCATACCCCTTTCAACTAGGTCTCCAAGACGCTACATCTCCCATTATAGAAGAACTCTTACACTTCCATGATCACACACTAATAATTGTATTCCTAATCAGCTCCCTAGTTCTATATATCATCTCACTAATACTGACAACCAAACTCACGCACACAAGCACAATAGATGCCCAAGAAGTAGAAACCGTCTGAACTATCCTACCGGCTATTATCTTAATTCTCATTGCCCTGCCCTCCCTGCGAATTCTCTATATAATAGATGAGATTAATGACCCCTCTCTTACTGTAAAGACCATAGGACATCAATGATATTGAAGCTATGAATACACTGACTATGAAGACCTAAGCTTTGACTCCTACATGATCCCCACTCAAGAGCTAAAACCCGGAGAACTACGACTATTAGAAGTTGATAACCGAGCAGTGCTGCCAATAGAGATGACCATTCGCATGTTAATCTCATCAGAAGACGTATTACACTCATGAGCCGTCCCATCCCTGGGCCTAAAAACTGACGCCATTCCAGGCCGACTAAACCAAACAACCCTAATGGGCACACGACCTGGACTATATTATGGTCAATGCTCAGAAATCTGTGGCTCAAACCATAGTTTTATACCCATTGTCCTTGAATTAGTCCCACTATCGTACTTTGAAAAATGATCCGCGTCTGTACTGTAAATTCATTAAGAAGCTAAACTAGCGTTAACCTTTTAAGTTAAAAACTGGGAGTTTAAATCTCCCCTTAATGACATGCCACAGTTAGATACATCAACCTGATTTATTACTATTGTTTCAATAATTATAACACTATTTATTATATTTCAACTAAAAATCTCAAAACACCTGTATCCATCAAGCCCAGAGCCCAAATCTATAGCTGCACTAAAACAACTTAATCCTTGAGAAAAAAAATGAACGAAAATCTATTCACCTCTTTCACTACCCCAACAATAATAGGACTGCCCATTGTCATACTAATTATTATATTCCCCAGTATTCTATTCCCCTCGCCCAGTCGACTAATTAACAATCGTCTAATCTCACTCCAACAGTGATTAGTACAATTAACATCAAAACAAATACTAGCCATTCACAACCACAAAGGGCAAACTTGGGCTCTAATACTCATATCTCTCATTCTATTCATTGGATCAACAAACCTGTTGGGCCTACTGCCCCACTCATTTACCCCAACTACCCAATTATCAATAAACTTAGGAATAGCTATTCCCCTATGAGCCGGCACCGTAATTACTGGGTTTCGCCACAAAACTAAAGCATCCCTAGCCCACTTTCTACCACAAGGGACACCGATCCCCCTGATCCCCATGCTTGTAGTTATTGAAACTATTAGCCTTTTCATCCAACCCGTGGCTCTGGCCGTACGACTTACAGCCAACATTACTGCGGGCCACTTATTAATGCACTTAATCGGAGGAGCTGCTCTGGCCCTAATAAACATTAGTACCTCTATTGCTCTAATTACCTTTATTATCCTTATCCTACTGACAGTCCTTGAATTCGCTGTAGCCCTAATCCAAGCTTATGTCTTTACCCTACTTGTAAGCCTGTATTTACATGACAACACTTAATGACCCATCAAACCCACGCATATCACATAGTTAACCCCAGTCCATGGCCACTTACGGGAGCCCTTTCGGCCCTACTGATAACTTCAGGCCTGGCTATATGATTCCACTATAACTCAACACTGCTACTAACTCTAGGAATAACCACCAATCTGCTGACTATATATCAATGGTGACGTGATATTATCCGGGAAAGCACATTTCAAGGTCACCACACACCCATCGTTCAAAAGGGTCTCCGCTACGGAATAATTCTTTTTATCATCTCGGAAGTATTCTTCTTCGCAGGCTTTTTCTGGGCCTTCTATCACTCGAGTCTGGCCCCAACTCCCGAATTAGGAGGATGCTGGCCACCAACAGGTATTATTCCCCTAAACCCCCTAGAAGTTCCACTACTCAACACCTCCGTACTTTTAGCTTCCGGAGTGTCAATCACTTGAGCTCACCATAGTTTAATGGAAGGGAGTCGAAAACACATACTCCAGGCACTATTTATTACAATCTCCCTGGGAGTCTACTTCACTCTCCTCCAAGCCTCCGAATATTACGAAACACCGTTTACAATCTCAGATGGAGTCTACGGATCCACCTTCTTCATAGCTACAGGATTCCACGGATTACACGTAATTATCGGCTCTACTTTCCTAATTGTATGCTTCTTGCGCCAACTAAAATATCACTTCACATCGAGCCACCACTTTGGATTTGAAGCCGCTGCCTGATATTGGCACTTCGTAGACGTGGTTTGACTGTTCCTATACGTTTCTATTTATTGATGAGGATCCTATTCCCTTAGTATTAACAAGTACAGTTGACTTCCAATCAACCAGTTTCGGTATAGTCCGAAGGGGAATAATAAACGTAATACTCGCCCTGCTCACTAATACACTTCTATCCATGCTACTCGTATTTATTGCATTCTGACTACCCCAACTAAATACCTATGCAGAAAAAGCAAGTCCCTACGAATGTGGATTTGACCCCATAGGATCCGCCCGCCTGCCCTTTTCTATGAAATTTTTCTTAGTAGCCATTACATTCTTGCTATTTGACCTAGAAATTGCACTACTACTTCCCCTTCCTTGAGCCTCACAAACAAATAAACTATCAACCATACTTATCATAGCTCTCCTACTAATCTCTCTATTAGCCGCAAGCCTGGCCTACGAATGAACCCAAAAAGGACTAGAGTGAACTGAATATGATAATTAGTTTAAACTAAAACAAATGATTTCGACTCATTAGATTGTAGCTCACCCTATAATTATCAAATGTCCATAGTCTATGTTAATATATTCCTGGCCTTCATCATATCACTTATGGGACTATTAATGTATCGGTCCCACTTAATATCCTCCCTCCTATGCCTAGAAGGCATAATATTATCCCTATTTGTTATGATAACCATGGCAATTCTAAATAATCATTTTACACTAGCTAGCATGACTCCTATTATCCTGCTAGTATTTGCAGCCTGCGAGGCGGCACTGGGCTTATCCCTACTAGTAATGGTCTCAAATACATATGGTACCGACTATGTACAAAACCTAAATCTCCTACAATGCTAAAAATTATTATCCCCACTATTATACTCATACCAATAACATGACTATCAAAGCCCAATATAATCTGAATTAACTCGACTACCTACAGTCTCCTGATCAGCCTTATTAGCCTCTCCTATTTAAACCAACTAGGCGATAACAGCCTAAACCTCTCATTACTATTCTTCTCAGACTCACTCTCCGCACCTCTACTAGTACTAACAACATGACTCCTGCCACTAATGCTTATGGCTAGTCAATCACACCTGTCAAAAGAGACCTTGGCCCGAAAAAAACTATATATCACAACACTTATCGTTTTGCAACTTCTTTTAATCATAACATTTACCGCTACAGAACTAATTATATTTTACATTCTATTTGAAGCCACACTAATCCCCACCCTTATCATTATTACTCGGTGGGGTAACCAGACGGAGCGACTAAACGCCGGCCTATATTTTTTATTCTACACCCTGCTGGGCTCACTGCCCCTCCTGGTCGCACTACTATATATTCAAAACACAACAGGGACTTTAAATTTCCTAATCATTCAGTACTGAGCCAAACCGATCTCAGCCACCTGATCTAATATCCTTCTCTGACTAGCATGCATAATAGCATTCATAGTAAAAATACCCCTATACGGACTCCACCTGTGACTGCCAAAAGCACATGTTGAAGCCCCCATTGCCGGCTCAATGGTACTTGCTGCCGTACTATTAAAACTAGGGGGATATGGAATGATGCGTATTACAATTCTACTTAACCCCACAACAAACCAAATAGCATACCCCTTCATAATGTTGTCCCTATGAGGAATAGTTATAACAAGTTCTATCTGTCTACGCCAGACAGACCTAAAGTCCTTAATCGCATACTCATCAGTAAGCCACATAGCCCTAGTAATTGTAGCTGTGCTAATCCAAACACCCTGAAGTTACACAGGAGCTACAGCCCTTATAATCGCCCACGGACTAACTTCCTCAATATTATTTTGCCTTGCAAACTCAAACTACGAACGAGTCCACAGCCGAACAATAATCCTAGCACGAGGCCTACAAACCATCCTTCCTCTAATAGCTGCCTGATGACTACTAGCCAGTCTCGCGAACCTAGCTCTGCCTCCTACCATCAACCTAATTGGGGAACTATTTGTAGTAGTAGCCTCCTTCTCATGATCTAACTTAACTATCACTCTCATAGGCACAAATATTATCATCACAGCCTTATATACCCTCTATATACTTATCACAACCCAACGAGGTAAGTACCCACATCATATTAAAAACATTAACCCATCATTTACACGAGAAAACGCCCTAATAGCCCTTCACTTGCTCCCACTCCTCCTCTTATCCCTCAACCCCAAAATCGTACTGGGTCCTATTTATTGTAAATATAGTTTAACAAAAACATTAGATTGTGGATCTAACAATAGAAGTGCAAATCTTCCTATTTACCGAAAAAGTATGCGAGAACTGCTAATTCATGCCCCCACGTATAAAAGCGTGGCTTTTTCAACTTTTATAGGATAGAAGTAATCCATTGGCCTTAGGAGCCAAAAAATTGGTGCAACTCCAAATAAAAGTAATAAACCTATTTACCTCTTTTATACTCACTGCAATATTCATTCTACTCCTACCCATCATTACATCCAACACTCAACTATACAAAAACAACCTGTACCCTCACTATGTAAAAACTACAATCTCTTATGCCTTTACCATCAGCATAATTCCGGCTATAGTATTTATTTCTTCCGGACAGGAAACAATTATCTCAAACTGACACTGATTATCAATCCAAACCCTTAAATTGTCACTAAGTTTTAAACTAGACTATTTCTCAATCATCTTCATCCCTGTAGCACTTTTCGTTACATGATCAATTATAGAGTTCTCAATATGATACATACACACAGACCCCTATATTAACCGATTCTTCAAGTATCTCCTCATATTTCTAATCACCATAATAATCCTAGTAACTGCCAATAACCTATTCCAACTGTTTATTGGCTGAGAGGGGGTAGGAATCATATCCTTCCTGCTAATCGGATGGTGATATGGTCGAGCAGACGCAAACACTGCTGCCCTGCAGGCAATTCTCTACAACCGCATCGGAGACGTGGGGTTTATCACAGCCATAGCATGATTTCTCACCAATATAAATGCATGAGACTTTCAACAAATCTTTATCACCCAGCATGAAAACCTAAATATCCCACTACTAGGGCTTCTCTTAGCAGCCACGGGTAAGTCTGCCCAATTTGGCCTACACCCATGACTACCATCAGCCATAGAGGGTCCAACCCCCGTTTCTGCCCTACTCCACTCAAGTACAATAGTTGTAGCCGGAGTCTTTCTATTAATCCGCTTCTACCCGCTCATAGAACAAAATAAAACCACACAAACCCTTACCCTATGCCTAGGAGCCATCACAACCTTATTCACAGCCATCTGTGCCCTCACACAAAATGACATTAAAAAAATCGTTGCCTTCTCAACTTCAAGCCAATTAGGCCTAATAATCGTTACCATCGGAATCAACCAACCCTACCTTGCATTCCTGCACATCTGTACGCACGCATTTTTCAAAGCAATATTATTCATGTGCTCTGGATCAATTATCCACAGCTTAAATGATGAACAAGACATTCGAAAAATAGGCGGACTATACAAGCCAATACCCTTCACCACCACCTCCCTCATCATCGGAAGTCTCGCATTAACAGGCATACCTTTTCTAACAGGCTTTTACTCCAAGGACCTAATCATCGAGACAGCCAACACGTCGTATACCAACGCCTGAGCCCTATTGGTCACTCTCATCGCTACATCTCTCACAGCCGCCTACAGTACTCGAATCATATTCTTCGCACTCCTAGGACAACCCCGATTTAACTCCCTAAGTCCAATCAATGAAAATAACCCCCACCTTATCAACTCCATCAAACGTCTCTTAATTGGAAGCATTTTTGCAGGATACCTGATCTCCCACAACATTCCCCCGACAACCATCCCACAAATAACTATACCCCACTATCTAAAGCTGACCGCCCTTGCTGCAACCATTACAGGCTTCATCCTAGCATTAGAACTTAACCTCGCGGCTAAAAACTTAAAATTTAAACATCCCTCAGACCTCTTTAAGTTTTCCAACCTCCTAGGGTACTTTCCAATCGTAATACACCGCCTCCCATCAACAATAAGCTTAACTATAAGCCAAAAATCCGCATCGATACTATTAGATATAATCTGGCTAGAAAATGTATTACCAAAATCCATCTCCCACTTCCAAATAAAAATATCAACCATCGTATCTAATCAGAAAGGACTAGTTAAGCTTTACTTCTTATCCTTCATAATCACCTTAGCCCTTAGCTTACTCCTACTTAGTTTCCACGAGTAACCTCTATAATCACCAACACACCAATAAGCAAGGACCAACCAGTAACAACCACCAACCATGTTCCATAACTATACAGTGCTGCAATCCCCATGGCCTCCTCACTAAAAAACCCCGAATCACCCGTATCATAAATCACTCAATCACCTGCACCATTAAACTTAAACACAACCTCGACTTCATCTTCTTTTAAAATATAGCAAGCAGTTAACAACTCCGCTAGCACCCCTGTAATAAATGCACCCAATACAGCCTTATTAGACGTCCATGCCTCAGGGTAAGGCTCAGTAGCCATAGCTGTAGTATACCCAAACACCACAAGCATACCCCCCAAATAAATTAAAAAAACCATTAAACCTAAAAATGATCCCCCAAAATTCAATACAATACCACAACCAATACCACCAGCCACAATCAAACCAAACCCACCATAAATAGGAGAAGGCTTTGAAGAAAAACTCACAAAGCTCACCACAAAGATTGTACTTAAAATAAATACAATGTATGTTATCATAATTCTTACATGGAATCTAACCATGACTAATGATATGAAAAACCATCGTTGTATTTCAACTATAAGAACTTAATGACCAACATTCGAAAATCTCACCCCCTTATCAAGATCATCAACCACTCATTCATTGATCTTCCTGCTCCATCCAATATCTCAGCATGATGGAACTTTGGTTCCCTACTAGGAGTGTGTTTAATCCTACAAATTCTTACTGGTCTCTTCCTAGCCATACACTACACGTCAGATACAATAACCGCTTTCTCATCAGTCACCCATATCTGCCGCGACGTAAATTACGGCTGAATCATCCGATATTTACACGCCAATGGAGCCTCCATATTCTTTATCTGCCTATACATACACGTAGGACGAGGAATATACTACGGCTCCTACACTTTCTCAGAAACATGAAATATTGGAATCGTACTATTATTCACAGTCATAGCTACAGCTTTCATAGGATATGTCCTACCATGGGGCCAAATATCCTTTTGAGGGGCAACCGTAATCACCAACCTC